>NW_023618571.1:27310-28998 GCF_014905685.2 Nematolebias whitei
GTTTGGAGGGGTATGTGGTTCAGCACAGAGGTGGTTTTGTTCCATTAAGGTGGCTAGTCTGTAGAGCCAACCAGCAAGGGGCTGAGAGGCCACACAGTGTATGGTGTTCAGCTATGAGGTAATGTAGCTCTAAGCAGGAGGTAGTGTAGCTGATAGGGTCCAGCACAGAGGTGTTGCTGCTGTAGGGATATGGTCAGGCTGCAGAGTCAGCCAGCCCAAGGTGAAATGTTTCATGGATGTTGCTGGGCTGCAGATCCAGCTAGCCAGGATGCGGAGAGGCCACAAAGTGTGTAGTGTCCAGCTCAGAGATGGTGCAATTCCAGGAGAGAGGCCATGGTTCATATGTGGTCCTGCACATATGTGTTGTTTCTCCAGAGATGTGGCAAGGCTGCAGAGCCAGCCATCTGGCCATGGGCAGAGAGGCTGCTCATTTGGATTGGATCCTTCTCAGAGTCGGTGCTGCTCCAGGGAGGTGGATGAGGTTGCAGAGCGACCAAGCTGAGGGGCGGAAAGGCTGTGCGGTGATGGGGTACAGCCAGAAGGTGGTGCAACTCCCTGTAGGAGGCCACGTGGTGGATGTGGACCTGCACTGTGATTGTACAGCTTCACAGAGTTGGTCGGGATGAAAAACCAACCTGCAGAGCTCCAAGGAAGAGGCTGGGCAACAGAGCCAGTTAGCCAGGATGAGGAGAGTCCTTACAGTGCATGTGGTCCAGCTCAGAGGTGGTGACGCTCCATGGAGGAGGCCACGCGATAGATGTGGTCCTCCACGGAGGTGGTCCTCCACGGAGCTTGTGTTGCTCCAGGCATGTGTCTGGGCTGCAGAGCCAGCAATCCAGCCAGGGGTGTAGAAACTGCTCAGTGCTCAGTTTCTGCTTGAAGTTGGTGCAATTCCATGGAGGTGGATGGGTTCCTTCACCGAGGTGGTGCTGCTCCAAGTAAGAGGCAACGAGGCAAATAGTGTACTACACAAAGGTGTTGCTGTTCCAAAGGAGGTGGCCGTATTCATAGCCAGCCAGCTCAGAAAAACAAGGGAGGATGCCATGCAGCATAACTAGCCAGGCCATGCTGCTGTGTGGTGGATTTGGTCCAGTTAAGATGTGGCACTGCCTCATGCAAAAGGCCACGCAGCAGATGGGATCCTACAAGTAGTTGTTGATGCTCCATGGTGGAATCTTGGCATCAGACCAACCAGCCAGTTGCAGAGAGACTGCGCGAGACTGCATTGCCGGCCATCTAGGGCCAGAAAGGTTGTGTGGGGTATGGGGTTCAGCACAGAAGTGGTTCTGTTCCATGGAGGTGGCTTGGCTGTAGAGCCAACTAGCCAGGGGCGGAGAGGATGCACGGTGGATGGGGTCCAGCTATGACATGGTGCAGGTTCAAGCAGGAGATAATGTAGCTGATAGGGTCCAGCAGAGAGGTGTTGCTGCTTTAGGGATGTGGTCAGGCTGCAGAGCCAGCCAGCCCAATGTAAAGAGCTTCATGGAGGTTGCTGGGCTCCAGAGCCAGCTAGTGATGATGCGAAGAGCCCGCTGAGTCTATGGGGTCCAGCTCCGAGATGGTACAATTCCAGTGGGGAGACCACGTGGCCTCACAGTGTATGTGTTCCATCTCGGAGGTGGTGCCGCTCCATATAATTGATTCGGTCCTACACGGATGTAATGCTGGGCCAGGCATGCTGCTGGGCT
>NW_023618571.1:29098-30470 GCF_014905685.2 Nematolebias whitei
CCCCACCGGAAACCTGGGAGGTGACGCGGCGGACCCCGCTCCCACAAAAACACTGGAACCAGCTCTAAAGTTCTGCTCGGCCGACGAGACCGGGCCGGTCGCCGCAGACTGCCTCCGGAACCGTCTTCTGCCACTACGGCGGCAGTGGGACGGCGGAAGGACAGGGACAGAGTGGAGCTCGTCCATCATGGCACGAGGAAGGAAAAAGAAAAAAAGTGAGTGTTGCCGAGAGAGAACCCTGCCCCTCTGGGTTCTAGTCTGGTCGCATCGTACTGTTAGGATTTGTGGTCAGGAGCGAACCCAGAGTGCAGAACAGGGACTCAACTCGGCAGAAATACAAAAATAGGATTTTAATGGTAAATGAAAGTTTTTACTTTCATTTACCATTAAATAACAATTAAGTAACAAGCTGACGGGGCAGCAAAACTTACATGAACATAGGAAAGATGCACGGGAAACTCGGGAGACACGGGAGACTCGAGGAACCAGGAAGACTCAGGGAAAGACACAGGAGACCGAACGAAGACCCAACGAAGACCCAAAGAAGACGACGCGACGAAGAACAAGACAGAACAGACGGCTTATATAGAGACAAGAAGAGACATAATTACAGACAGCTGGGATGTAAAATGCCACTGATGTCCAATTGGAATGAAACGGACACAACAACAAGTAAAACCACCAAATTCATTCACTTTAGTGACAATAATGACATTTTTCTGGCTTAAACAGATTTTTGCGTGTTTTCTGCTGACTTTAGATGTTGGAAGGCATTTTCCATGTTTTTAGAGTTTATAGCTCCCATATCACAAAATTTGTATTTTGGAAGACATTTCATTGTTTTTTAGGTTTTTCCACTTGTTCTTCTTCAGGACTTGGGATACATTTCTATGTTTTTGCAGGATATCAACCTTCAAAAACACAAATGCGCAATTTTGTCTGTTTCATTATGATTGGTGCCAATGGCGATTACAGGTTATCATGACAGTGCTGCTGTTTTTGGACTTTGGAAGATGTTAACAACATGGAAAATGTCGAAATTATAAAAAATGAAAGCAATAATGACAAAAAGAGACAGAATTTTGCATAAAACTTGCAAATATATAGTTTCTTTGCTTTTTGATATTGGAATGCAATTTCCATGCTTTTGCAGGATTTTGAATGTCTCACAAATGGATAGCATTTTCATTATCTTGGCACATTTTTGCCCCAGTTTCTCCTCATATGGAATTTGAATGTAATTTCTCATGTTTGTGTGTCATGCAAAATATGCAGAAATGAGGAAAAACTGTAAAAGCATCTAAAACGCCACTATTGTCCAATTGGAATGAAACGGACACAACAACAAGTAAAACCAGCCAAATACACTTAA
>NW_023618571.1:30570-35536 GCF_014905685.2 Nematolebias whitei
ACCCAAAAAAATAAATAAATCAATATTCAACTTTAAATGACTTTTAAATTCCATCAGAATGAATCAGGCTGGTTCAAATTTACAGTGTCTCAAGGATATGAGAATAAAAGGGACAGCAGAGTCTCAGGCTTGTACACACAAAAGATTGTGGCCTTTTGTACATGAGAACAATAGGACAGAATCTGTTGTGTGTCCTGCTTCGTGGAGCTGCAACAAATATGAGCAAATCAGTAAAGCCTCTCTGCCCAGGGCTGGATGCACCTTGGAGCTCTGTGCACTGGGCTTGCTAGAGCTGCCACACTTTCTATGCCAAACCATATCTGCCTTGAAGGTCCTGCTTAGAGCTGCACCACTTCATAGCTGGACACCATTCACCGTGCATCCTCTCCACCCCTGTCTGTTGGCTCTGCAGCCATGCCTCCTCCTTTGAGCTATGCACCCTGGGATTGATGGCTATGTAGCACGGCCACATTCCTGAAGCAGCTCCATTTCTGCGCAGGATAAGATCTGTCGCTTGGGTGAACTGTACCACATCCAGGCTGGACCCCATTCATTTCACAGACTCTCTGAACCTGGCCTTCATACTGGCCTTCTCTCTGGAGCAATACGCCCTAGGCTGGATGGCTCTGCAGCCTGGTCGCCTTCCCTCAAGCAGCACTAACATGCAGCCATGGGCGGAGAGGCCGCTCCATGGATTCGGTCCTGCTCGTTGATGGTGCAACTCTAGGAAGGAGGATGGGGTCCTTCACGGAGGTGGTGCTGCTTGAGGCAATAGGCAACGTGACAAATAGGATCCTGCATAGAGGTGTTACTGCTTCAGGGAGGTGGCCTGGTTGCACAGCCAGAAAGCACAGGGGTGGAGAGACTGTGCAGTGATGGGGTACATCTGTAAGGTGTTGCAGCTATAGGTAGGTGGATGGGGTCCTGCCCAGAGGTGGTGCAGCTCCATCGAGGAAGCCACACCTCTTTACAAAACACCATTTGCTACGAGGCCTCCTCCCTCGAGCTGCATCAACTCA
Source organism: Nematolebias whitei (assembly GCF_014905685.2). Taxonomy (NCBI): domain Eukaryota; kingdom Metazoa; phylum Chordata; class Actinopteri; order Cyprinodontiformes; family Rivulidae; genus Nematolebias; species Nematolebias whitei. The sequence continues at coordinate 31,590 of NW_023618571.1, forward strand.
GATTTGGAATCTATCCACTGTGTGTATGTAGTTGCTAAACATATGGGCTGGAATCCATCCACTGCATGGCCTCTACACCCCTTAATGGCTGGTTCTACAGAATGGCTGCATCCCTAAAGCTGCAAACCTAGTTGAAGGATGCCATCCATAAGCATGTAGCTGCAACACCTCCTAACAGTACCTCATACACCTTGCGGACTCTCCACACCTGGCTAACTGGCTCTACAGCCAGACTGCCTCCATGGTTTAGCAGCCTCTCTGTCATGGACCCTATGCAAATCCTTGGTGCTGCACCAAATCAGTCCCAATTCACTGAGCGGCCTCTATGCCCATGTCTGGATTGCTGGCTCTGCAGCCCAGCCGAATGCCTGGACCAACATTACCTCTGTGCAGCATGTAATCAATTACATGGCGTCCTCCCAAGAGTGGCACCACCTCCAAGCTGGATCACATACAATGTGAGGCCTCTGTTCATCCTGGCTAACTGGCTCTTTTGCCCAACCTCCTCCTAGGAGCTTTGAACATTGGACAGGCAGGTTTTTCAGCACAGTCACTTCTGGGGAGCTGTACAATCTTAGTGCAGGTCCACATCCACCACATGGCTTAATACCAGTTGCTACACCACCTTCTAGTTTCTACTCCATCGCCGCACAGCCTCTCCACCCCTCGGCTGGATGGCTCTGCAACCTGGCCACCTTCCTGGAGAAGCACAATCTCTGGGAAGGAACCCATTCACCTCACTGGAGCTGAAAAACTCTGAGCAGGACGTAATCCACTGAGCGGACTCTTCACCCAAGGATGGATGGCTGGCTCTGCAACCTGGCCACATACCTGGAGCAGAAGCACCTGTCTGCAAACCACATATTCTGTGTGATGTCCTCCCTAGAATTGTTCCAACTCTGAGCTGGACCCTATACATATGTCGCCTTCCGCATCCTGGCTTGCTGGCTCTGCAACCCAGACACCTCCATGAAGCTCTTCACAAAGGGCTGGCTATGAAACCCAGCCACCTCCCTGGAGCAGCAACTCCTTTGTGTAGTACCCTATATGCCTCCTGCTTGGAGCAGCATCACCTCCGTGAAGGACTCCATCCACATCATTTGAGTTGCACCAACTTTGAGCGGAACCAATCAAATGAGCAGCCTCTACACCCCTGGCTGGATGGCTGGCATTGCAGCCCGGCCATATCCCTTGAGCAGCACCACCTCAGAGCTGGACCCCATACAACTCTGCGGCCTCTCCGCATCCTGGCTGGTTGGCTCTGCAGCCAAGTCATATCCATGAAGCTCTTCACCTTCATCTGGCTGGTTCTGCAACCAGCAGCACCACTTTTGTGCTGGACCCTGTCAGCTCCTGTATGGAGCTGCACCACCTCATAGCTGGACCCCATACACCTTGTGGTCTGTCTGCCCATGGCTGGTTAGCTTCCTCCATGGATCAGAACCACCTCTGTGCAGGACACCTTCCCCCGAACAACCTTTCAGGCCCTAGATGGCAGGCTCTGCAGCCTGGCTTCCTCCCTGGAGCTCTGTAACCTAGGCTGGCAGCCTCTGCAAAACGGCCGTCTCCCTGAAACAGCACCACCTCCATGACGTCCATGCAGGATTTCATCTGCCGGGTGGCCTCCTCCATGACTGGCTTACTCTGTAGCCTGGCAACCTACACAAGCACAAGCAGCACAACTTAAATGTAGTACGCCAACCACCAGCAGGCCTCCTACATGGAAATGCACGACCGCAAAGCAGGTCACACTCCACCGTTCAACCTCTACACCCGAGGTATGGTTGGCCCTGCAAACTAGCCACCTCCCTGGAACAGCAACATCTTCGTGCAGAACCCTATTGGCCACGTTGTCTTCTGCATGGAGCAGCACCTCCTCCGTGATGGACCCCATGCACCTCCTTGGAACTGCACCTCCTACGAGTTGGACCCGATACACAGTGCGGCCTATCCACACCCTGGCAATCTGGCTCTGCACCCCGGCCACATCCCTAGAGCTGTAAAACCTTTATGCACGACTCTATCAGCCACAATGCCTCATACCTGGAACTGCACCACCTAAAAGCTGAATGCAATACACCAAGTGACCTCTCCGACCCTGGCTGGTTGGCTCCACAGCCAAGCCTTCTCCATGGAACAGAACCACCTCTGTGCAGGACCTTATCCACCGAATAACCTTTCTGAACCTACAAGGCCTGCTCTGCAGCCTGGTTTCCTCCCTTGAGCTCTGCACTGCGGAATGGCAGCCTCTGCAACCCGACAACTTACATGGAACAGCAACACTTCCATGTAGGACCAAATCTGCAATGTGGCCTTCTCCATGTAGCTGCACCACCTCAGAACTGGACCCCATCCAAATTGCAGCCTCTCCTCCCCTCATTGGCTGATTCTGCAGCCTGACTCCCTACCTGCAGCATTACCACTTACGCGTAGGACCCCAACCACTTCCAGGCCTCCTCCATGGAAATGTAACACCTCAGAGCTGAACACCATCCACCATGCAGACTCTCTGCCCCTGGATGGATGGATAAGATGCCAGTCTTCCACCATGGAGCCTCAACACTGCCTAGCAGGACGCCATCTGCTGCATGGCCTCCTCCATGTTGCTGCACCACACCTGTGCTGGACCCCAGCAACCGCACAGCTACTCAGGACAGGCTGGCTCTACAGCCTGGCTGCCTCTCTGGAGCGTCACCACCTATGTGCATGACCCCATCCACCTACCTATAGCTGCAACACCTTATAGATGTACCCCATCAATGCACAATCTCTTCACCCCTGTGCTTTCTGGCTTTGCAACCTCCCTGAAGCAGTAACACCTCCATGCATTTGTCACATTGCCTATTGCCTCGAGCAGCACGACCTCCATGAAGGACGCTATCCTCCATCCTGGAGCTGCACCGTCAATGAGCAGGACCGAATCCACGGAGCAGCCTCTCCACCCATGGCTGTTTCTTGGTGCTGCTAGAGGGAAGGCGACCAGGCTGCAGAGCCATCCAGCCTAGGGTGTAGAGCTCCAGAGAGAAGGCCAGTCTGCAGACCTAGCCTGCCAGGTTCAGAGAGTCTGTGAAAAGAATGGGGTCCAGCCTGGATGTGGTGCAGTTCCATGGAGGAAGTTACGAGGAAGATGGGGTCCTGCAAGGATGTGGTGCACTATCATAATAACCTGTAATCGCCACCAGCACCAATCATAACGATACAGACAAAATTGCGCATTTGTGTTTTTGAAGGTTGATAACCTGCAAGAACATAGAAAAGTATGCAAAGTCCAAAAGAGGAACAAATGGAAAAACCTAAAAAACATTGAAAGTCCAAAAGAAGAACACGTGGAAAAACCTAACAAAAACAATGAAATGTCTTCCAAAATACAAACTTTGTGATATGGGAGCTATAAACTGTAAAAACACGGAAAATGCCATTCAACGTCCAAAATCAGCAGAACACACGCAAATATCTATAAAAGCCAGAAAAATGTAATTAATGTGTCTAAATTAAGTGTATTTGGCTGGTTTTACTTGTTGTTGTGTCCGTTTCATTCCAATTGGACAATAGTGGCATTTTAGATGCTTTTACAGTTTTTCCTCATTTCTGCATATTTTGCATGACACACAAACATGGGAAATTACATTCAAATTCCATAGGAGGAGAAACTGGGGTAAAAATGTGCCAAGATAATGAAACTGCTATCCATTGGTGAGACATTCAAAAACCTGCAAAAGCATGGAAATTGCAATCCAATATCAAAATTCAAAAAAACTATATTTGTGCAAGTTTTATGCTCCATTTTGTCTCTTTATGTCATTGTTGCTTCCATTTTTTATAATTTCGACATTTTCCATGTTGTTAACATCTTCCAAAGTCCAAAAACAGCAGCACTATCATAATAACCTGTTCGCCACAAGCACCAATCATAACGATACAGACAAAATTGCGCATTTGTGTTTTTG
>NW_023618571.1:35636-39369 GCF_014905685.2 Nematolebias whitei
TTGTTCCTCTTTTGGACTTTGCATACATTTCTATGTTCTTGCAGGTTATCAACCTTCAAAAACAATGAAATGTCTTCCAAAATACAAACTTTGTGATATGGGAGCTATAACCTGTAAAAACACGGAAAATGCCATTCAACGTCCAAAATTAGCAGAACACACGCAAAAATCTGTAAAAGCCAGAAAAATGTAATTAATGTGTCTAAATTAAGTGTATTTGGCTGGTTTTACTTGTTGTTGTGTCCGTTTCATTCCAATTGGACAATAGTGGCGTTTTAGATGCTTTTACAGGTTTTCCTCATTTCTGCATATTTTGCATGACACACAAACATGGGAAATTACATTCAAATTCCATATGAGGAGAAACTGGGGTAAAAATGTGCCAAGATAATGAAATTGCTATCCATTGGTGAGACATTCAAAAACCTGAAAAAGCATGGAAATTGCAATCCAATATCAAAAAGCAAACGCACTTTATAATGAACTTGCTATCATGTCTGCTCTGACACATGTTTGTTTATAAAATAAAAAGCAGATGTGACATTATACATCCTTGAGGCGACCCGGTGGAAGATTGCTTAAAATCAGAGAGACAATTATTCAGTCTTGGTCTCTGTGTCCTGTTACTTAAAAAATTCAAGATCCAGCCCATCATATTGTTACCCAGAGGACAAGTAACAAGTCTCTCCATTAGTATGTGAGGTTGGATTGTATTAAAGAATGAGGAAAAATCCACAAACAGGTCTGACATGTATTCCATTAGATTCTAGGTGTTTAAAAAGAAATTTGAGCAAAGTGAGTGTTGCATCCGCTTCCACTCTCTGAGGCCTAACATCAAACTGCATGTGATCTAAAACATGTTGAATTTGCTTTAGAAACTCACCTCTGATAAGTATTTGGCTTTCTCTGTTGCGTAGGAAGATTGGATGCAGGTGATCTTGGCAAGGTCCAAATGAAGTGAAAGGGACATAAAAATTTGAAACATGACAGCCAAAAGTAGAAAACTGAAGCAAAAATCTGCAGATATATGAATTACAACCCAACGTCAAAAATATGTGAAACAGAAGCAAAAAATGTGAAAATTTATATCCAATGTCAACGAACAGAGAAACACTTTTTGTTTTAGTTTTTGCTACAATTTTTTACCTTTGGAATCTGGCTGGTATTTTCCAAGTTGTTATGTCCGTTTCATTCCAATTGGACAATAGAGGCGATTTACATACTTTTACAGTTTTTCGTCATTTCTGCAGATTTTGGCAATTGATATGCCAGTGTTTGTTTGTTTGCTATGATTGTACAGCTTTCATTTCACAAATTTTGGATTTTTAGCTGTCATTTTGTGTTTTTGAAGGTTGACAACCTGCAAGAACATAGAAATGTATCCAAAGTCCAAAAGAAGAACAAGTGGAAAAACCTGCAAAAACAATGAAATGTCTTCCAAAATACAAAATTTGTGATATGGGAGCTATAAACTGTAAAAACACTGAAAATGCCTTCCACGTCCAAAATCAGCAGAACTCGGGCAAAAATCGGTAAAAGCCAGAAAAATGTCATTAATGCGTCTAAATTAAGTGTATTTGGCTGGTTTTACTTGTTGTGTCCGTTTCATTCCAATTGGACAATAGTGGCGTTTTACATGCTTTTACAGTTTTTTTCTCATTTTTGCAAATTTTGCATGACACACAAACATGAGAAATTACATTCAAATTCCATATGAGGAGAAACTGGGGCAAAAATGTGCCAAGATAATGAAAATGCTATCCATTGGTGAGACATTCAAAATCCTGCAAAAGCATGGAAATTGCAATCCAAAATCAAAAAGCAAAGAATCTATGTATTTGCAAGTTTTATGCTCCATTTTATCTCTTTATGTAATTGTTGCTCCATTTTTTATAATTTCGACATTTTCCATGTTGTTAACATCTAACAAAGTCCAAAAACAGCAGCACTATCATAATAACCTGTAATCGCCACTAGTACCAATCATAACGATACAGACAAAATTGCGCATTTGTGTTTTTGAAGGTTGATAACCTGCAAGAACATAGAAATGTATGCAAAGTCCAAAAGAGGAACAAGTGGAAAAACCTACAAAAACAATGAAAGTCCAAAAGAAGAACAAGTGGAAAAACCTACAAAAACAATGAAAGTCCAAAAGAAGAACAAGTGGAAAAACCTACAAAAACAATGAAAGTCCAAAAGAAGAACAAGTGGAAAAACCTACAAAAACAATGAAAGTCCAAAAGAAGAACAAGTGGAAAAACCTACAAAAACAATGAAAGTCCAAAAGAAGAACAAGTGGAAAAACCTACAAAAACAATGAAATGTCTTCCAAAATACAAACTTTGTGATATGGGAGCTATAAACTGTAAAAACACGGAAAATGCCATTCAACATCCAAAATCAGCAGAACACACGCAAAAATCTGTAAAAGCCAGAAAAATGTCATTAATATGTCATTAAGTGTATTTGACTGGTTTTACTCGTTGTTGTGTCCGTTTCATTCCAATCATATAATAGTGGCGTTTTACATGCTTTTACAGTTTTTTCTCATCTCTGCAAATTTTGCATGACACACAAACATGAGAAATTACATTCAAATTCCATATGAGGAGAAACTGGAGCAAAAATGTGCCAAGATAATGAAAATGCTATCCATTTGTGAGACATTCAAAATCCTGCAAAAGCATGGAAATTGCAATCCAATATCAAAAAGCAAAGAAACTATATATTTGCAAGTTTTATGCAAAATTCTGTCTCTTTTTGTCATTATTGCTTTCATTTTTTATAATTTCGACATTTTCCATGTTGTTAACATCTTCCAAAGTCCAAAAACAGCAGCACTGTCATGTAAACCTGTAATCGCCATTGGCACCAATCATAATGAAACAGACAAAATTGCGCATTTTTGTTTTTGAAGATTGATATCCAGCAAAAATATAGAAATGTATCCAAAGTCCTGAAGAAGAACAAGTGGAAAAACCTAAAAAACAATGAAATGTCTTCCAAAATACAAATTTTGTGATATGGGAGCTATAAACTGTAAAAACATGGAAAATGCCTTCTAACATCTAAAGTCAGCAGAAAACACGCAAAAATCTGTTTAAGCCAGAAAAATGTCATTATTGTAACTAAAGTGAATGAATTTGGTGGTTTTACTTGTTGTTGTGTTCATTTCATTCCAATTGGACATCAGTGGCGTTTTACATCCCAGCTGTCTGTAATTATGTCTCTTCTTGTCTCTATATAAGCCGTCTGTTCTGTCTTGTTCTTCGTCGCGTCGTCTTCTTTGGGTCTTCGTTGGGTCTTCGTTCGGTCTCCTGTGTCTTTCCCTGAGTCTTCCTGGTTCCTCGAGTCTCCCGTGTCTCCCGTGTCTCCTGAGTTTCCCGTGCCTCTTTCCTATGTTCATGTAAGTTTTGCTGCCCCGTCAGCTTGTTAATTAATTGTTATTTAATGGTAAATGAAAGTACAAACTTTCATTTACCATTAAAATCCTATTTTTGTATTTCTGCCTAGTTGAGTCCCTGTTCTGCACTCTGGGTTCTCTCCTGACCACAAATCCTAACAGTACGATGCGACCAGACTAGAACCCAGAGGGGCAGGGTTCTCTCTCGGCAACACTCACTTTTTTTCTTTTTCCCTCCATGATGGACGAGCTCCACTCTGTCCCTGTCCTTCCGCCGTCCCACTGCCGCCGTAGTGGCAGAAGACGGTTCCGGAGGCAGTCTGCGGC
>NW_023618571.1:39469-42113 GCF_014905685.2 Nematolebias whitei
GCAAGAAAGTGTCAGAGAGATGGATAAAGTCCTTCATGGAGTTGGTATAGCTTAAGCCCTGGCCTCCTGAGGCAACGTGACAAAAAGGGTCCTACACACAGCTGTTGAATATCAAAAGATTGATTGGGTTCCAGAGCCAGCCGGCACGTCACATAGCTCCAGGGTATGGCTAGGCTGCAGAACCAGCCAGCACATGGTTGGAGAAGCTGGGCAGTGATGACGTACACCTAGGAGGTGATGCAACTCCACATATGTGGATGTGGTCTTGCATGGAGGTGGTGCTGCTCCAGTGAGGCAGCTGGGCTGCAGAGCCAACAAGTTAGAGTTTGAGAGACCGTTTCCTGAATTGGTCCAGCTTGGAAGTGTTTCAGCTCCATGGAGGAGACTAAGTGGCATATGGGGTCCTGTACATACGTAGTGCTGCTCTAAGAAGGTGGCGGGGCTACAGAGCCAGCCATCCAGCCAGGGGTGTAGAAGCTGCTCAGTGGATTGGGTTCTGCTAGGAGTTGGTGTAAATCCTGGCAAGTGGATGGGGTCCTTCACTGAGGTGGTGCTTCTCCAGGAAGGTGGCTGGGTTACAGAACCAGCCAGAAGAGAGGTGGAGAGGCTGTGTGGCGATGGGGTACATCTAGGAGGTGGTACAGCTCCCGGAAGAAGGCCATGTGGTGGATGTGGACCTGCACTAAGATTGTACAGCTTCACGGAGGTGGCCAGGCTGAAAAACCTGCCTGTCCAATGTGCAAAGCTCACAGGAGGAGGCTGTGCCACCGAGCCTGCTAGCCAGGATGAGAAGAGGCCTCACACTGTATGTGGTCCAGCTCGTAGGTGGTGCCACTCAAGGGAGGAGGCCACGTGACTGAGGTATTCCTGCACCTAAGTAGTGCTGCTCCAGGCATGTGGCTGGGCTGCAGAGCTAGTAATACAGCCAGGGGTTTAGAAGCTGCTCAGTGGATGGGATTCTACTCTGAGTTAGCGCAACTCCAGGGAGGTGGATGGGTTCCTTCACCCAGGTAGTGCTGCTCAAAGCAGGAGGCAACGTGGCAAATAGGGGACTGCACAAAGGCATTGTTGCTCCAGGGAGGTGGCTGTATTTCATAGCCAGCCAGCTCTGAAACACGAGGGAGGATGCCATACAGCAGAATGAGCCAGGCAGCAGCGTTGCGGCTGTGTAGTGGATTTGGTCAAGCTAAGATGTGGCACTGCATCATGCAAAAGGCCAAGCTGCAGATGGGGTCCTATAAGTAGTTGGTGATGCTCCATGGTGGAGTCTTAGCATAAGACCAACCACCCAGTTGCAGAGAGACTGTGCTTTGAAGATATCCAGCTCTGAGTTGGTGCATTTCCAGGGAGGAGGCCACACAGAAGATGTATTCCTACATGGAAGTGGTGCTGTTCTAGGGAGGCAGCCTTGTTGTAGAGACTGCAAGCCCAGGTTGTAGATCAAGGGAGGAAGCCAGGCTGCATAGCTGGCCATCTAGGGCCAGAAAGCTTGTTCAGGGGAAGGTGTCCTGCACAGAGGTAGTTATCTTCCTTGTAGTTGGCTTGGCTGCAGAGCCAACTAGCCAGGGGCGGAGAGGACGCACGGTGTAAGCGGTCCAGCTATGAGGTGGTGCAGGTTCATGCGGGAGGTAATGTTGCTGATAGGGTCTAGCATAGAGGTGTTGCTACTTGTGGGACGTGGTCAGGCTGCAGAGCCAGCCAGCCCAAGGTGAAGAGCTTCATGGAGGTTGCTGGGCTGCAGAGCCAGCTAGCAATGATACAAAGAGGCCATAGTGTATATGGGGTCCAGCTCAGAGATGGTACAATTCCAGGGGGGAGGCCACATGGCATATGTGGTCCTGCACATATGTGGTACTTCTCCAGGAATGTGGCCAGGCTGCAGTTCCACAATCCAGCCAGGGGCAGAGAGGCTGCTCAGTGGATTGGGTCCTGCTTCAAGTTGGCACAACTCCAGGGAGGTGGATGGGGTTGTTCACGGAGGTAGTGATGTTCCAGGCAGGGTCCAACTTGGAAAGTATTGTCCTACACAAACAAGTTAGCAACATGGAGGTGGCCAGGTTGCAGAGCCATCCTGCCATGGTGTGGAGAGGTTGTGCTTCGATGGGGTACAGCTAGAAGATTGTGTAGTACTCGGTAGGCGGCCACTCGGTGGATGTGGACCAGGCAATTTGGATGGGGTCCAGTTCTGAGGTGGTGCAGCTCCATGGAGGAAACCACACGGCAGATGTGGTCCTACATGGAAGTGGCCAGGTTGTAGAGGCTGCCAATCCACAGTGCAGAGCTCAAGGGAGGAAACCAGGCTGCAGAGCAGGCCATCTAGGTTCAAAAATGTTGTTCGGTGGATAAGGTCCTGCACAGAGGTGGTTCTGTTCCATGAAGGTGGCATGGCTGAAGAGCCAACCAGCCAGGGGCGGAGAGGTCACTCGGTGTACTGCATCTAGCTATGAGGTGGTGTAGTTCCAAGTAAGAGGCAACGCGGCTGATAGAGTCGTGCATAAAGTTTGTAGCTCTAAGGATGTGGCCAGGGTGCAGAGCCAGCTACCCAAGGTGAAGAGCTTCATGGAGGTTGCTGGGCTACAGAGCCAGCTAGCGATGACGCAAAGAGGCTGCAGTGTATATGGGGTCCAGCTCGGAGATGGTGCAA
>NW_023618571.1:42213-46295 GCF_014905685.2 Nematolebias whitei
GCAAGAAAGTGTCAGAGAGATGGATAAAGTCCTTCATGGAGTTGGTACTGCTTAAGCCAAGAGGCAACGTGACAAAAAGGGTCCTACACACATCTGTTGAATATCAAAAGATTGATTGGGTTCCAGAGCCAGCCGGCACATCACATAGCTCCAGGGTATGGCTAGGCTGCAGAACCAGCCAGCACATGGTTGCTGGGCAGTGATGACATACACCTAGGAGGAGGTGAAACTCCACCTATGTGGATGTGGTCTTGCATGGAGGTGGTGCTGCTCCAGTGAGGCAGCTGGGCTGCAGAGCCAACAAGTTAGAGTTTGAGAGACCGTTTCCTGAATTGGTCCAGCTCGGAAGTGTTTCAGCTCCATGGAGGAGACCAAGTGGCATATGGGGTCCTGTACATATGTAGTGCTGCTCTAAGAAGGTGGCGAGGCTACCGATCCAGCCATCCAGCGAGAGGTGTAGAAGCTGCTCAGTGGATTTGGTTCTGCTCTGAGTTGGTGTAAATCCAGGGAGGTGGATGGTGTCCTTCACGGAGGTGGTGCTTCTCCAGGAAGGTGGCTGGGTTGCAGAAACAGCCAGATGAGAGGTGGAGAGGCTGTGTGGCAATGGGGCACATCTAGGAGGTGGTGCAGCTCCTGGTAGGAGGCCATGTGATGGATGTGGACCTGCACTAAGATTGTACAGCTCCACGGAGGTGGCCAGGCTGAAAAACCTGCCTGTCCAATGTGCAAAGCTCACAGGAGGAGGCCGGGCCACCGAGCCTGCTAGCCAGGATGAGAAGAGGCCTCACACTGTACGTCATCCAGCTCGTAAGTGGTGCTGCTCAAGGGAGGAGGCCACGTGACTGAGGCGTTCCTGCACCTAGGTAGTGCTGCTCCAGGCATGCGGCTGGGCTGCAGAGCTAGTAATACAGCCAGGGTTTAGAAGCTGCTCAGTGGATGGGGTTCTACTCGGAGTTAGCGCAACTCCAGGGAGGGGGATGGGTTCCTTCACCCAGGTGGTGCTGCGCCAAGCAGGAGGCAACGTGGCAAATAGGGGACTGCACAAAGGCATTGTTGCTCCAGGGAGGTGGCCATATTTCATAGCCAGCCAGCTCTGAAACACAAGGGAGAATGCCATACAGCAGAATGAGCCAGGCAGCAGCGTAGCGGCTGTGTGGTGGATTTGGTCCAGCTAAGATTGGCACTGCATCATGCAAAAGGCCAAGCTGCAGATGGGGTCCTGCAAGTAGTTGGTGATGCTCCATGGTGGAGTCTTAGCATAAGACCAACCACCCAGTTGCAGAGAGACTGTGCTTTTGAAGATATCCAGCTCTGAGTTGGTACATTTCCAGGGAGGAGGCCACACAGATGATGTATTCCTGCATAAAAAATGGTGCCGTTCTAGGGAGGCGGCCTTGTTGTAGAGACTGCAAGCCCAGGTTGTAGAACAAGGGAGGAAGCCAGGCTGCATAGATGGCCATCTAGGGCCAGAAAGCTTGTTCAGGGGAAGGTGTCCTGCACAGAGGTAGTTCTGTTCCTTGTAGGTGGCTTGGCTGTAGTGCCAACTAGCCAGGGGTGGAGAGGACGCACGGTGTAAGAGGTCCAGCTATGAGGTGGTGCAGGTTCATGGGGGAGGTAACATGGCTGATAGGATCTAGCACAGAGGTGTTGCTACTTGTGGGACGTCGTCAGGCTGCAGAGCCAGCCAGCCCAAGGTGAAGAGCTTCATGGAGGTTGCTGGGCTACAAAGCCAGCTATCGATGATACAAAGAGGCCGCAGTGTATATGGGGTCCAGCTCGGAGATGGTACAATTCCAGGGGGGAGGCCACATGGAATATGTGGTCCTGCACATATGTGGTACTTCTCCAGGGATGTGGCCAGGCTGTAGTTCCACCATCCAGCCAGGGGCGGAGAGGCTCCTCAGTGGATTGGGTCCTGCTTCAAGTTGGTGCAACTCCAGGGAGGTGGATGGGGTTGTTCACGGAGGTGGTGATGCTCCAGTCAGGGGCGATGGTCCAGGCAGGGGCCAACATGGCAAGTAGCTTCCTACACAAACGAGTTGCTGCAACATGGTGGTGGCCATGATGCAGAGCCATCCTGCCATGGGGTGGCGAGGTTGTGCTTTGATGGGGTACAGCTAGAAGATTGTGCAGTACTCGGTAGGTGGCCACTCGGTGGATGTGGACCAGCCAATTTGGATGGGGTCCAGTTCTGAGGTAGTGCAGCTCCATGGACGAAGACACACGGCAGATGTGGTCCTACATGGAAGTGGCCAGGTTGTAGAGGCTGCCAATCCACAGTGTAGAGCTCAAGGGAAGAAACCAGGCTGCAGAGCAGGCCATCTAGGTTCACAAAGATTGTTTGGTGGATAAGGTCCTGCACAGAGGTGGTTCTGTTCCATGGAGGTGGCTTGGCTGAAGAGCCAACCAGCCAGGGGTGGAGAGGTCACTCGGTGTACTGCATCTAGCAATGAGGTGGTGCAGTTCCAAGTAAGAGGCAATGCGGCAGAGAGAGTCGTGCATAAAGTTTGCAGGGCTACTCGGTGGATGTGGACCAGCCAATTTGGATGGGGTCCAGTTCTGAAGTGGTGCAGCTCCATGGAGGAAGCCACACGGCAGATGTGGTCCTACATGGAAGTGGCCAGGTTGTAGAGGCTGCCAATCCACATTGCAGAGCTCAAGGGAAGAAACCAGGCTGCAGAGCAGGCCATCTAGGTTCACAAAGGTTGTTCGGTGGATAAGTTCCTGCACAGAGGTGGTTCTGTTCCATGGAGGTGGCTTGGCTGAAGAGCCAACCAGCCAGGGGTGGAGAGGTCACTCGGTGTACTGCATCTAGCAATGAGGTGGTACAGTTCCAAGTAAGAGGCAATGCAGCAGAGAGAGTCGTGCATAAAGTTTGCAGCTCTAAGGATGTGGCCAGGGTGCAGAGCCAGCTAGCCCAAGGTGAAGAGCTTCATGGAGGTTCCTGGGCTACAGAGCCAGCTAGCGATGACGCAAAGAGGCTGCAGTGTATATGGGGTCCAGCTCGGAGATGGTGCAATTCCAGGGGGGAGGCCACATGGCATATGTGGTCCTGGACATATGTAGTACTTCTCTATGGATGTAGCCAGGCTGCAGTTCCACCATCCAGCCAGGGGCAGAGATGCTGCTCAGTGGATTGGGTCCTGCTTCAAGTTGGTGAAACTCCAGGGAGGTAGATGGGGTTGTTCACGGAGGTGGTGATGCTCCAGTCAGGGTTGATGGTCCAGGCAGGGGCAAACGTAGCAAGTAGTGTCCTACACGAACAAGTTGCTGCTACATGGAGGTGGCAAGGTTACAGAGCCATCCTGCCATGGGGTGGAGAGGTTGTGCTTTGATGGGGTACAGCTAGAAGATTGTGCAGTACTCGGTAGGCGGCCACTCGGTGGATGTGGACCAGGCAATTTGGATTTGGTCCAGTTCTGAAGTGGTGCAGCTCCATGGAGGAAGCCACACGGCAGATGTGGTCCTACATAAAAGTGGCCAGGTTTCAGAGGCTGCCAATCCACAGTGCAGAGCTCAAGGGAGGATACCAGCCTGCAGAGCTGGCCATCTAGGTTCAAAAAGGTTGTTCGGTGGATAAGGTCCTGCACAGAGGTGGTTCTGTTCCATGGAGGTGGTTTGGCTGGAGAGCCAACAAGCCAGGGGCGGAGAGGTCACTCGGTGTATTGCATCCAGCTATGAGGTGGTACAGTTCCATGTAAGAGGCAACACGGCTGATAGAGTCGAGCATAAAGTTTGCAGCTCTAGGGATGTGGCCAGGGTGCAGAGCCAGCTAGCAAGGGTTTGGATAGGCCACACTGTGTATCGGGTCCAACTCACAGGTGGTGCAGTTCTATTGAGGTGAAAGAGTTCCATCATGGAGGTAGTGCTTCTCCATGCAGAGGGTAACGAGTCCAATAGGGTCCTGCACGGAGATGTTGCTACTCCAGGGAGGTGGCTGGTTTGTACGGCCAACCATACCTCGGGTGAAGAGGTTGAGCGGTGGAGTGTGACCTGATCTGCGGTCATGCATTTCCATGGAGGAGGCCTTGTGGTATATGGGGTCCTGTACATACGTAGTGCTGCTCTAAGAAGGTGGCGGG
>NW_023618571.1:46395-47518 GCF_014905685.2 Nematolebias whitei
CTCTCTTCATCCTGGCTAACTGGCTCTGTTGCCCAGCCTCCTCCTGGAAGCTTTGCACGTCGGACAGGCAACTTTTTCAGCCCAGCCACCTATGTGGAGCTATTCAATCCACATCCACCGAGAGGACTCCTACCGTGAGCTGCACCATCATCTAGCTGTACCCCATCGAAGCACAGCCTCTCCACACCTTGGCTGGATGGCTCTTTAACCTGGCCACCTCCATGTAGCAGCAACTCCTCCGTGTAGGACACTACTTGCCACGTTGGCCCCTACCTGGAGCATCACCACGTCCGTGAACTACCACATCCACCTCTCTGAAGTTGCACCAACTTCAAGCAGGACCCAATACACTGAGCAGCCTATCTGCCCCTGGCTGGATGGCTGGAACTGCAGCTTGGCCACATCCCTGAAGAAGTAACACATATGTGCAGGACCAAATATGCCACGTGGCCTCCCCCATGGAATTGCATCATCTTCGAGATGGACCCCATACACAGTGTGTCCTCTCTGCCCCTGGCAAGTTGCCTCTACAGCCAAGCCACCCCCAAGGCACAGAACCACCTCTGTTCACCTGATAACCCACATAATCTTTCTGGCAATTGATGGCCAGCTATGCAGCCTGGCTTCCTCCCTGGAGCTCTGCAACCTGGGCTGGCATCCTCTACAACAAGGCCGCCTCCCTAGAACGGCAAAACCTTTATGCACGTCTCTATCAGCCACTTTGCCTCCTACCTGGAACTACACAACCTCATAGCTGGATGCAATACACGGAGTGACCTCTCCGCCCCTGGCTGGTTGGCTCTACAGCCAAGCCACCTCCATGGAACAGAACCACCTCTGTGCAGGACCTTATCCACCGAACAACCTTTGTGAACCTAAATGACCTGCTCTGCAGCCTGGTTTCCTCCCTTGAGCTCTGCACTGTGGATTGGCAGCCTCTGCAAACCGGCTACTTCCCTGGAACAGTAACACTTCCATGTAGGACCACATCTGCCGTGTGGTCGATGGAGCTGCACCACCTCAGACCTGGACCACATCCAAATTGCAGCCTCTCCTCCCTTCATTGGCTAACTCTACGGCCTGACCCCGTAACTGCAGTAGCACAACTTACGTGTAGGACCCC
>NW_023618571.1:47618-54225 GCF_014905685.2 Nematolebias whitei
GCCTCCTGCTTGGAGCTATGCACCCTGGGATGGATGGCTATGTAGCCCGGCTGCATTCCTGAAGCAGCACCACTTCCGAGCAGGAAAAAATCTGTTGCTTGACCTCCTCTATGGTGCTGCATTCCTCAGTGATGGACCACATTCAATGTGCGTCCTCACCTCCCTAAGCAGGCTGAGATGCAGCCCGGTCACCTGCTTGGAGCAACATCACCTCTGTTCAGGACCCCATCTGTTGCCAGGCCTCCTCACAAGAATTACACCACCTCATTTCTGAACAACATCAACGGTGCAGCCTCCCTGCCCCTGGTTGGATGAATCTGCAGCCCAGCCGCCACCCTGGAACAGCACCACATCCTTGCAGGACCCCATCTTCCTCGTAAACTTCTCCATGGAACTGCACCACATCCAGGCTGGACCCGATTCTTTTCACAGACTCTCTGAACCTGGCAGGCTAGCTCTGCATACTGGCCTTCTCTCTGGAGCTTTACACCCTAGGCTGGATGGCTCTGCAGCCCGGTCGCCTTCCCTCTAGCAGCACCAACAAACAGCCATGGGCGGAGAGGTCTCACCATGGTTTCGGTCCTGCTTGTTGATGGTGCAGATCCAGGAAGGAGGACGGAGTCCTTCCTGGAGGTGGTGCTGCTCTAGGCAATAGGCAATGTGACAAATAGGGTCCTGCATGGAGGTGTTACTGCTTCAGGGAGTAGGCCGGTTTGCAAAGCCAGAAAGCACAGGGGTGAAGAGACTGTGCAGTGATGGGGTACATCTATAAGGCGTTGCAGCTATAGAAAGGTGGATGGGGTCCTGCCCAGAGATGGTGCAGCTCCAGTGAGGCAGCCAGGCTGTAGAGCTAACCTGTTCATGAATCCAGAGTGTCTATGCATTGGCTGGGGTCCAGCTCAGATTTGGTGCAGCAACATGGAGGAGGCCACAAAGCAGATGGCATCCTACAAGGAGGTGGCGATGCTCCATGGTGGAAGATTGGCATCTTATCCATACATCCAGGGGCAGAGAAGCTGCTTGGCGGATGGTGTTCAATTCTGAGGTGTTACATTTCCATGGAGGAGGCCTGCTGGTAGTTGGGGTCCTACACGTAAGTTGTGCTACTGCAGTTACGGGGTCAGGCCGCAGAGTTAGCCAATGAAGGGAGGAGAGGCTGCAATTTGGATGTGGTCCAGGTCTGAGGTGGTGCAGCTCCATCGAGTAAGCCACACGGCAGATGTGGTCCTACATGGAAGTTACTGTTCCAGGGAAGTAGCTGGGTTGCAGAGGCTGCCAATCCACAGTGCAGAGCTCAATGGAGGAAACCAGGCTGCAGAGCAGGCCATCTAGGTTCACAAAGGTTGTTCGGTGGATAAGGTCCTGCACAGAGGTGGTTCTGTTCCATGGAGGTGGCTTGGCTATAGAGCCAACTAGCCAGGGGCGGAGAGGTCACTCCGTGTATTGCATCCAGCTATGAGGTGGTGTATTTC
The DNA here is from genome assembly GCF_014905685.2 of Nematolebias whitei. Taxonomy (NCBI): domain Eukaryota; kingdom Metazoa; phylum Chordata; class Actinopteri; order Cyprinodontiformes; family Rivulidae; genus Nematolebias; species Nematolebias whitei. The sequence goes on from NW_023618571.1 coordinate 49,091, forward strand.
CAAGTAAGAGGCAACGCGGCTGATAGAGTCGTGCATAAAGTTTGTAGCTCTAAGGATGTGGCCAGGGTGCAGAGCCAGCTACCCAAGGTGAAGAGCTTCATGGAGGTTGCTGGGCTACAGAGCCAGCTAGCGATGATGCAAAGAGGCTGCAGTGTATATGGGGTCCAGCTCGGAGATGGTGCAATTCCAGGGGGGAGGCCACATGGCATATGTGGTCCTGCACATATGTAGTACTTCTCCAGGGATGTGGCCAGGCTGCAGAGCCAGCTAGCAAGGGTTTGGATAGGCCACACTGTGTATCGGGTCCAACTCACAGGTGGTGTAGTTCTATTGAGGTGCATGGGGTCCATCATGGAGGTAGTGCTTCTCCATGCAGATGGTAACGAGTCCAATAGGGTCCTGCACGGAGGTGTTGCTACTCCAGGGAGGTGGCTGGTTTGTAGAGCCAACCATACCTCGAGTGTAGAGGTTGAGCGGTGGAGTGTGACCTGATCTGCGGTCATGCATTTCCATGGAGGAGGACTGGTGGTGGTTGGGGTACTACATATAAGTTGTGCTGCTACAGGTATGATGCCAGGCTACAGTCAGCCAGCCATGGGAGAGGCCACATGTTCGATTGGGTCCAGCTCTGACGTGAGGCATCTCCATGCAGGAGGCCACACGGCAGATGTAATCCTGCATGGAGGTGGTACTGTTTCAAAGAGGCGGCCGTTTTTGCAAAAGCTGCCAGCCCAGGTTGCAGAGCTACAGGGAGGAAGCCAGGCTGCACAGCCTGCCATCTAGGTCCAGAAATGTTGTTCGGGGGAAGGTGTCCTGCACAGAGTTGGTTCTTTTCCATGGAGGTGTCTTGGCTTTAAAGCTTACCAGCCAGGGGCAGCGAGGCCTCTTGGGGTCCAGCTATGAGGTAGTGCAGCTCCAAACAGGAGCTAACATGGCTGATAGGGTCCAGCACAGAAGTGTTGCTGCTGTAGGGATATATTCAATCTTACTTCTAACCTACAAAGCTCTCAACAACCTAGCTCCATCTTATTTTACAGATCTTATTGTTCCACATTTTCCTAGCAGAACACTTCGCTCTCAGGCTGCAGGTTTACTTGTGGATCCTAGAATTTACAAAAACAGAATGGGAGGCAGATCTTTCAGTTATCAGGCTAGTCTCTTGTGGAAACAACTTCCAATCTCTGTCCGTGAGGCTGACACATTATCCAGTTTTAAAACTAGGCTTAAGACTTTTCTTGTTGCTAAATCCTATAGTTTGGGTCAGCTTGGGTTTCCTGAACTGTCCCTTAGTTATGCTGCTATAGGCTTAGACTGCTGGAGGACAAACTGACCACAATTTTCACTCTACTACTGTCTTTACTTACTCTGCTCAATCTGCTTTGTATTTGTAATTATTTTTTCTATCCTTAACATGTGTTTTTTTGTCTTTCAGATACACCTGGACCTATACCTGGACCTACCATTCTGTGTTTGTCTGTCTCTCTTTCCTGTCCTCTCAACCATTAGGTCAAACATATGGCCGCTTGTCCTGAGCCTGGTTCTGCTGGAGGTTTCTTCCTTTTAATAGTGAGTTTTTCCTTTCCACTGTTGCCTCTGTTCTAGCTCAGGATGGGAGACTGCAACGAAGCCAAGATTCAACTTGTCAGCTGGATTCCTTAGATAGAAAACTTTACTAATTGACTTTTATAATTGTGAATAGTTCTGTAAAGTGCCCTGAGACAGCTTTGTTGTGATTTGGTGCTATATAAATAAACTAAATTGAAATAAACTAAATTGATTTCAGGTTGCAGAGCCTGCCAGCCAAAGGTGAAGAGCTTCATGGATGTGGCCTGGCTGCAGAGCCAACTAGCCAAGATGCGGAGAGGCCGCAGAGTGTATGGGGTCCAGCTCTGAGGTGGTGCTGCTCTAGGAATGTGGCCGTGCTGCAACGCCAGCCATCCAGCCAGGGTTGTAGAGGCAGCTCAGTGTTGGTGCAAATCCAGGGAAGTGTATGGGGCCCTTTACGGAAGAGGTGCTTCTCCAGGAATGCGGCTGGGTTGCAGAACAAGCCAGCTGAGAGCTGGAGAGGCTGTGTGGCGATGGGGTACATCTAGGAGGTGGTGCTGCTCCCGGTAGGAGGCCATGTGGTGGATGTGGACCTGCACTAAGATTGTACAGCTCCACCGAGGTAGCTGGGCTGAAAAACCTGCCTGTCCAATGTGCAAAGTTCCCAGGAAGATGCTGGACAACAGAGCCATTTATCCAGGATTAGGAGACGCCTCACAGTCTATGTGTTCCAGCTCGGAGGTGGTGCTGCTCTTGGAACGACACCACGGAATTGATTTGGTCCTGCACGGAGGTAATGCTGGGCAAGGCATGTGGCTGGGCTGCAGAACCAGCAATCCAGCCAGGGGCAGAGAGGCTCAGTGGATTGGATCTGATTTGGTGCAGCACCAAGGATTTGGAGAAAGTCATTCACGGAGATGCTGCAAACCATGTAAGCAGTCTGGATGCAGAGCCAGCTAGCCAGGTGCAGAGAGGTCGCAAGGTGTATGAGTTACTGAAGGGAGGTGTTGCAGCTCCTGCTGATGGAGGGCAACCTTCAAGAATGGCTTCAACTAAGTTTGCAGCCATTCTGCAGAGCCAGCCATTCAGGGGTGTAGAGACCATGAAGTGGATGGGTTCCAGCCCAAATGTTTAGCAACTCGTAGGCCACGTAGCAGATGGGGTCCTGCAAGTAGTTGGTGATGCTGCAGGGTCGAGGCTTGGCATCAGATACAATCAGCCAGCCGCATCACCGTGGATTGGGTTCTGCACGGAGTTTGTGCAAATCCAGGGAGGTGGATGGGGTCCTTCTCGGAGGTGGTGCTTCTCTAAGAAGGTGGCCTGGTTGCAGAACCAGCCAGCTGAGAGGTGGAGAGGCTGTGTGGCGATGGGAGGTGGTGCAGCTCCCGTTCAGAGGCCATGTGGTGGAGGTGGACCTGTATTAAGATTGAACAGCTCCACGTAGGTGGCCTGGATGAAAAACCTGCCTGTCCAATGTGCAAAGCTCACAGGAGGAGGCTGGGCAAAATAGCCTGCTAGCCACGATGAGGAGAGGCCTCACACTGTATGTGGTCCAGCTCGTAGGTGGTGCCGCTCAAGGGAGGAGGCCACATGACAGAGGCGGTCCTGCACCTCTGTAGTGTTGCTCCAGGCATGCGGCTGGGCTCCAGAGCCAGCAATACAGTCAGGGGTTTAGAAGATGATCAGTGGATGGGGTTCTGCTCGAAGTTAGCACAACTCCAGGGAGGTGGAAGGGTTCCTTCTCCAAGCTTGCGCCAAGCAGGAGGCAACGTGGCAAATAGGGTACTGCACAAAGGCGTTGTTGCTCCAGGGAGGTGGCCATATTTCATAGCCAGCCAGCTCTGAAACACGAGGGAGGATGCCATGCAGCAGAACGAGTCAGGCAGCAGCGTAGCGGCTGTGTGGTGGTTTTGGTCCAGCTAAGATTGGCACTGCATCATGGAAAATCCACGCAGCAGATGGGGTCCTACAAGTAATTGGTGATGCTCCATGGTGTAGTCTTGGCATCAGACCAACCAGCCAGTTGCAGAGAGACTGCGCTTTCGAAGATATCCAGCTCTGAGTTAGTGCATTTCCAGGGAGGAGGCCATACGGAAGATGTATTCCTACATGGAAGTGGTGCTGTTCTAGGGAGGAGGCCTTGTTGGAGAGACTGCCAGCCCAGGTTGCAGAGCTCCAGAAAGGAAGCCAGGCTGCATAGCTGGCCATCTAGGGCCAGAAAGGTTGTGCTGGGTATGGGGTGCACAGAGGTGGTTCTGTTACTTGGGGGTGGCGTGGCTGTAGAGCCAACTAGCCAGGGGTGGAGAGGACGCACGGTGTATGGGGTCCAGCTATGACATGGTGCAGGTTCATGCAGGAGGTAATGTGGCTGATAGGTTACAACACAGAGGTGTTGCTGCTGTAGGGACATGGTCAGGCTGCAGAGCAAGCCAGCCCAAGTTGAAGAGCTCATGGAGGTTGCTGGGCTGCAGAGACAGCTAGCGATGATGCGAAGAGGCCGCAGAGTAAAAGGGGTCCAGCTCGGAGATGGTGCAATTCCATGGGGGAGGCCACATGCCATATGTGGTCCTGCACATATGTGGTACTTCTCCAGGGATGTGGCCAGGCTGAAGTTCCAGCCATCTGGCAGAGAGGCTGCTCAGTGGATTGGGTCCTGCTTGAAGTTGGTGCAACTTCAGGGAGATGGATGTGGTAGTTCACGGACGTGGTGATGCTCCAGGCAGGGGCCAACGTGGCAAGTAGTGTCCTACACGGAGGAGTTGCTGCTACATGGAGGTGGCCAGGTTGAAGAGCCATCCAGCCAATGGGTGGAGAGACTGTGTTTCGATGGGGTACAGCTAGAAGATGGTGCAGCTCTCGGACGGAGGCCAAGCAGTGGACGTGGACCTGCACTATGATTGCACAGCTCCACGAAGGTGGCCGGGCTGAAAAACCTACCTGTCCAACATGCAAAGCTACCTGGAGGAGGCTGGGAAACAGAGCCAGCTAGCCAGTATGCGGAGGGACTGCACAGGACGCTTTTTTGGTGGTGCAGTTCCAGGGAGGAGGTCACGTGGTGGATGTGGTCCTGTACAGAGGACACATGGTGGATTTGATCATGCTTAGAGGTGGTGCTGCTCTAGTGAGGCAGCCAGGCTGAAGAGTTGTACGGACCCTGTTCTGGATGGGGTCCTACTCTGAAGTTTTTCAGCTTCTGGGAAGAGGCCTCGCAGCATATGGGATTCTTCTCCAAGAAGGAAGCTGGGCTTGAGAGTTATCTATCTCAGGGTAAAGAACTCCAAGTTGGAATGTTTTTGCAGTTGGGAAAAATGGAAACAAAAATTACAAAAGTTGACAAAATGGAGCAAAATACTTGCAAAGATATTATTTCTTTGCTTTTAGATATTGGATTGCAATTTCTATGCTTTTGCAGGTTTTTGCATGTCTCACAACATTTTGACATTGGATAGCAATTTCATTATCTTCACACCTTTTTGCCTCCGTTTCTCGTCTTTTGGAATTTGAATGTAATTTTTCATGTTTGTGTGTCATGCAAAATTTGCAGAAATGAGGAAAAACTGTTAAAGCACGTCAAACGCCACTATTGTCCA
>NW_023618571.1:54325-55338 GCF_014905685.2 Nematolebias whitei
AAATGCAAGGAAACAAATATCTTTGCAAGATTTTTGCTCCATTTTGTCTCCTTTTGTCATTTTTGCTTCCATTTTTTATAATTTCGTGCGCAATTTTGTCTGTTTCATTATTATTGCTATTGGTGGCGATTACTGGTTTTCATGACATTTGTGCTGATTTTGGACTTTGGTAGACATTTTCCATGTTATCATATACCAAAGTTTTTTCTTTTCCTGTTCCGATTTGTACTTTTGTTTTGCTTTTGAAATTTCTATCTTAGTGCTTTTCTGGCTTAATGCTGGTCAAAGATTGTTCCCTGCTTTTTATATAAACAGGACTTGTTTAAAAAAAATTGTTTTGGAGGCAGAGGTAGGGTCTGCCTTCGGATGAATGTACATGATTGTGATAAAGATTTTGGGGAACTCACAGGGTAGATAAAAAGGCCGTAGAGACAGTGATAAAAGTTCAACGTGAGGCGTGTAAATACGATCTCTAATTGTCACAGCAGTACAGTAACGTCTGTTAACATACAGACAGACTCCTCCTCCCTGAGTTTGACCCGTTACCTCCGCCTGTTGGTCCAATGTATGTGGAGTCCCGACTCCGTCTATGGACAGATCCGAGTCCAAGTACCGCTCAGTGAGCCACGTTTCACAGAGCGCCAAAACGCAGAGTAGTCTTTAAATTGTAGCGGACACAGCCTTAAAGTTCATCGATTTTATTTCTGAGGGACCGCACATTTGCCAAGATGAAGGAAGAGGAATGAGCGAAGTCTGAGACCGCCCGTCTTCCCAGCTTAAACGTCTATAAAGTTGAATATTGAAAATCTTTTTTTGGATGTGCGCTGTGTTTTTGGCCTTCCTCCTTCGCATCCCAAGGTATGAGGCAAGTGATGTTGGAACCATTGAAAAGGTCACATTGGAGTGAGTCAAATTAGCTCTCCCATATATTTGTCAAATTCTTCTACAAGCTAATAAAAGGACGAGGACTGAGTTGCTTGTGACACTATGTCAACGATATCAACGCACATAAA
>NW_023618571.1:55438-57209 GCF_014905685.2 Nematolebias whitei
GAAATGAGGAAAAACTGTTAAAGCACGTCAAACGCCACTATTGTCCAATTGGAATGAATCGGACACAACAAGATGCAAAACCACCAAATTTATTCCATTCAGTCACATTATTGATATTTTACTGACATTTACAGGCTTTTGCGTGAGTTCTGCTGACTTTAGACGTTGGAATTCATTTTCTGTGTTTTTACAGTTTAAAGCTCCCATTTCACAAATTTTGTGTTTTGGCAGACATTTCCTGGTTTTTGTAGGGTGTAGAGTGAAAATTGTGGTCAGTTTGTCCTCCAGCAGTCTAAGTCTATAGCAGCATAACTAAGGGACAGTTCAAGAAACCCAAGCTGACCCCAACTATAGGATTTAGCAACAAGAAAAATATTAAGCCTAGTTTTAAAACTGGATAATGTGTCAGCCTCACGGACAGAGATTTGAAGTTGGTTCCACAAAAGAGGAGCCTGATAACTGAAAGATCTGCCTCCCATTCTGTTTTTGTAAATTCTAGGAACCACAAGTAAACCTGCAGTCTAAGAGCAAAGTGCTCTGTTAGGAAAATATGGAACAATAAGATCTGTAATATAAGATGGAGCCAGGTTGTTGAGAGCTTTGTAGGTTAGAAGTAAGATTGAATATATCCCTACAGCAGCAACACTTCTGTGCTGGACCCTATCAGCCATGTTAGCTCCTGTTTGGATCTGCACTACCTCATAGCTGGACCCCATGAGGCCTCTCTGCCCCTGGCTGGTTAGCTTTACAGCCAAGACACCTCCACGGAACAGAACCAACTCTGTGCAGGACACCTTCCCTCGAACAACATTTCTGGCCCTAGATGGCAGGCTGTGCAGCCTGGCTTCCTCCCTGTAGCTCTGCAACCTAGGCTGGCAGCTTTTGCAAAACGGCCGCCTCTTTGAAACAGTACCACCTCCATACAGGATTACATCTGCCGTGTGGCCTCCTGCATGGAGATCCATCACCTCAGAGCACCTCAGACCCAATCGAACATGTGGCCTCTCCCATGGCTGGCTGACTCTGTAGCCTGGCATCCTACCTTTCAGCACAATTTATATGTAGTACCCCAACCACCACCAGGCCTCCTCCATGGAAATGCATGATCGCAGATGAGGTCACACTACACCGCTCAACCTCTACACCTGAGGTATGGTTGGCCCTACAAACCAGCCACCTCCCTGGAGTAGCAAAACCTCCGTGCAGAACCCTATTGGACACGTTGCCATCTGCATGGAGAAGCATTACCTCCATGACGGACCCCATGCACCTCAATAGAACTGTACCACCTGTGAGTTGGTGAAAAGAATCGGGTCCAGCCTGGATGTGGTGCAGTTCCATGGAGGAGTTTACGAGGAAGATGGGGTCCTGCAAGGATGTGGTGCTGTTCCAGGGTGGCGGCTGTGCTGCAGATTCATCCAACCAGGGGCAGGGAGGCTGCACCGTTGATGTTGTTCATAAATGAGGTAGTGCAATTCTTGTGAGGAGGCCTGGCAACAGATGGGGTCCTGCACAGAGGTGGTGTGGCTTCAAGCAGGTGACCGGGCTGCATCTCAGCCTGCTTAGGGAGGTAAGGACGCACATTGAATGTGGTCCATCACTGAGGAATGCAGCACCATAGAGGAGGTCAAGCAACAGATTTTTTCCTGCTTGGAAGTGGTGCTGCTTCAGGAATGCAGCCGAGCTACATAGCCATCCATCCCAGGGTGCATAGCTCCAAGCAAGAGGCCAGGCTGCAGAGGTGGCCATGAATGGCCAGAAAGTTTGTGCA
>NW_023618571.1:57309-62715 GCF_014905685.2 Nematolebias whitei
CCCCGTGTTGCTCTGTCATTGGTGGATTCAGTCACGTGACCCGGAAATGAAAACTCGTTTTTCATAGGGAATAAAATCTGCTTTTTAAAGTTCAAAAACGCTTTAAAAGCTGTATTCTGATCAGCTGCTAGTTCTTCGAAGTCTAATTGCTAAAATTTTGCCACGTTTGAGTAAAAAATCCGTTCAGAAATGTTGGTTTTAACCGAGTCTAGCCAATGCTAATTTTAAGCTAACAGCTAACGACCGGATGCCACAGGAAGTCATAGCGACTCCTACTGGACAACACTAACAGTGTCTGAGTTAAAATAAATAAGGTTATGCTGCCACCTCCTGTGTAGACTTGAGATCACAGGTTTCCCTTCGCTTTTTAGGTTATTTTTATTGGGGTTGTGTGTTTGTGTGTATGTATGTGTGGGAGAACTCACCTTGCAGATGCTGATTAGTTGAGACGGAGCTCCTGGGTTGCCACCTGTTTCCCATCTGGCTGACGAGTCCAGCCACTATTTAAGCCTGTGTGGAGGTTCCAGTCTTCGCTGAATCATTGTTCACCTTGGGGTATTGTGAGACAGCCATTTAGTACCTTTCCTTGAGAATTCTGAATTATTCAACTCGTGTTCTTCTTTGATTTCAAGGCAAGCCTCGGACACACCTGGAGTAACTAAACCTGACGAACCTCCTCTGTACTGGACTCCTCTAGAAGCTCTGTTCTCCAACCTGCCACTCCACCTCTACTACAACCCCCATCAAGAACCCTTCAAGGTATCTTCATTTTCAAGTGGACTCTCTTACCTGTTGGACTTCTTCCTCCTTGAGTCTGCCTCCTCGTCGTCACCCTGTAAGAAAGAAAAAGAACTCAACTTCTATTCTGATTATCAGTCTCGTCCAAGCCTCCCTGCTAATACTCTGCACTTTGCCTTCCAGGAACCCCGAATCCCCTTTTCCCTGCACTGTAAATAAAATCACTTAAACGTTTATCTGTGTCTGTCATCCCTCTCAGCCTTGTCTGAATTTGAGTACCATTTTGTTAAACCGTAACAGAATGATTCAGCCATAACATGAGTACTCACGACAAGGCCGAGAAGGATCAGCTACAAGAGCTACTAGCTTCCCAAGAACACCGAATAACCACTACTGAAAATATGTTTCAACAGATTGTAAAACAACAACAGAAACTCTCCGAGAATTTAACCGAACTGGGTAGTATGGTCCACGAGCTAGGTAAGAAGGTCTCTTCATCTTCCCACACCGAGACATTTAACTCCAACCTCTCTTCACAACCTTCTGGATCTTCAACTCTACACACTATCCGTGAGCCCGAGATAAAACCCAGTGTACTATTTTCTGGTAAGGCCGAGGAGTTTGGAGGGTTTATGTTACAGTGTAATTTAGCCTTTAGCAGAGCTCCACGTACCTTTTTTTCCGACTCGTCCCGTATTTCCCACATAGTTTCCTCTCTTCAAGGGGAGGCGTTGAGGTGGGCGAACGCATACTTCAGCTCCGTGTCAGTAAATGACTGTGCCTTTTCTGTTTTTTTTAATGATTTCCAGAGGGTTTTTGAGCGTCCCCTGCACCAAGAGACCGCTTCCAAGAGGCTAATGGCGCTACGCCAGGGGAACCAATCTGCGGCGGACTTCGCACTTCACTTCCGGATCACGGCCCGAGAGGCCGGATGGGAGGACCTCGCTCTTCGGGGAGTGTTTGTGAGTGCCCTCAACGATCACATTAAAAATCAACTAGCCCTCGTAAATCATCCCGACAATCTGAACGATTTGATCGACCTGTCAATTCGCATTGACGATCGCTTCAGAGAGTGTCGGGGCAGTTTGGACTACAACTCCCAGAGTTCCTCCGTTTCCGGAACTTCACTTCCGGATCTGACAAGCCGTTGCCGCCCAAATATTCCAAACACTGAAATTGACCCTGTGGAACCAATGATTGTTGGGCGCACCCGTCTCACTCCTGAGGAGAGACAGCGTCGTTTTTCTGCAAAGGAATGCCTATACTGTGGTAAGAAGGGACATTTCATCGCCTCTTGCCCCCTGCGTTTAAAAGGTCGGCCCCACCCATAAGACAGGAGATTCGGGTGGGCGCTTCTGACATTTCTCCTGAGAACCGTCTGACTCTCCCTTCTTCCATTTGTCATAACAATTCAAATTTCTCTGTGCAGGCGCTTGTTGACTCTGGGGCAGAACAAAACCTTATCAGTGACAGCTTGGTGGAGAGACTTTCAATTCCTTTGGACAGATTGGATCAACCCCTCTCTATGACAACACTCACTGGTCAGACCATTTCCACCATCTCCCACAGAGTCACTTCTCTGAAGCTCATCATCTCTGGCAATCATCATGAACTGAGTGAGTTTTTTGTTTTTCATTCAAATAACCCTCAATTGATATTAGGATTCCCTTGGCTTAGACGACATAACCCGCAGATCGATTGGAAGCACCAGAGAATCATTGCCTGGAGTCAGGATTGCTCTGCTAACTGTCTCAGGTCGGCGATTTCCCCTTCTCCTCCGTCTTGTTATGAGGAGGAGGAGATTGATTTGACCTTAATTCCCCCCGCTTATCATGATCTGGCCCCGGTTTTCAGCAAATCCAGGGCTCAATCTCTACCTCCACACCGACCGTATGATTGCTCAATAAATTTGCTTCCTGGTGCTCCCTTGCCTTCTTGTCGTTTGTATAATTTATCTGGTCCTGAGAAACAAACCACGAGGGAGTATATTGACGCATCATTGTCCTCCGGCCTTATCCGCGCTTCTACCTCTCCAGTGGGAGCAGGCTTCTTCTTCGTCGCCAAGAAAGACAAATCTTTGAGACCTTGTATAGATTACAGAGAACTAAATCAAATAACTGTAAAAAACAAATACCCTCTACCTCTCATTGAATCCATCTACGGGCAGCTACAGGAAGCGGTAATTTTCACCAAGTTGGACCTTAGAAATGCTTATCATCTGGTTCGTATTAAGGAGGGGGATGAATGGAAAACGGCCTTCAGAACGCCTTTCGGTCATTTCGAATATTTGGTAATGCCTTTTGGACTAACTAATGCTCCCGCCGTGTTCCAAGCACTCGTCAATGATGTACTAAGGGATTTTTTGAACCAATTTGTCTTTGTTTACCTAGATGACATTCTCATTTATTCCAAGGACCGACACCAACATTCTCAGCACGTTCGGGCTGTCCTTCAGCGTCTGTTGGAGAATCAACTGTTCGTCAAGGCGGAGAAGTGTGAGTTCAGTGTGCCCTCTGTGACCTTCCTGGGATTTGTGTTTAAGAGTGGTCAGGTTTGGACGGACTCAGAGAAGGTCAAAGCGGTTGTGGAATGGCCGACCCCCACTAACCGTAAACAACTCCAACGCTTCCTGGGCTTCGCCAACTTCTACCGCCGCTTCATCAGGAATTACAGTCAAGTTGCTAGTCCTTTAACCAGACTCACCTCTTCTCTCCGTGTTTTTTCTTGGACCAGGGATGCGGAGGTGGCCTTCCTGAGGCTCAAGGCGCTTTTCTCCTCTGCTCCCATCCTGACTCACCCCGACACCAAGTTGCAGTTCCTTGTCGAAGTAGACGCCTCGGACTCTGGAGTGGGTGCTGTTTTGTCACAACGATCCCCTACCGACAACAAGGTCCACCCTTGTGCATTCTTCTCACGTCGATTGTCTCCTGCTGAGGCCAACTATGATGTGGGCAATCGTGAGTTGCTGGCCATAAAATTGGCGCTCGAAGAATGGAGGCATTGGTTGGAGGGGGCGGCGTTGCCTTTCATCGTTCTCACTGACCATAAGAACCTCTCTTACCTTCGGAGTGCCAAGAGACTGAACTCTAGACAGGCCAGGTGGTCCCTGTTTTTCACCAGATTTAACTTTTCCATCTCTTACCGGCCGGGGTCCAAGAACGTAAAGCCTGATGCCCTTTCCAGACAGTTTTCGTCCTCTGATTCCCCCGAAACTGCCGAGCCCGTCCTTCCTGGCTCCTGCGTGGTGGGTGCCACATCCTGGGGGATCGAGAGGGACATCCTTCGGGCTCAACGGTCTGAACCCGACCCTGGTAATGGCCCACCTGACCGCTTGTTTGTCCCCAAGTCTGTGGTCAGCCAGGTTCTTCAATGGGTTCATTCTTCAAAATTTTCTTGTCACCCCGGCGTCAACCGCATGATCTCCTTTACTAGAAGACACTTCTGGTGGCCTACCTTGCGCCGGGACATCAAGCGCTTTGTGTCAGCCTGCACTGTCTGCGCCCAGAACAAGAGCTCTCATCAATCTACAACAAGGCCGCCTCCCTAGAACGGCAAAACCTTTATGCACGACTCTATCTGCCACTTTGCCTCCTACCTGGAACTACACAACCTCATAGCTGGATGCAATACACGAAGTGATCTCTCCGCCCTTGAGCAAGTTTTTCCTCATTTCTGAGGATTTTTGCAAATTTATGCTTTTTCTATGTTTTTATAGCTTTCGTTTCACGAATTTTGGAGTTTAGCAGTCATTTTACGTGTTTTTGCAAGTTGAAAACCTGAAAGAAGACACAAATGTATCCAAAGTCCTGAAGAGGAACAGGTGGAAAAACCTACACAAACAATGAAATGTCTTCCAAAATACAAACTTTGTGAAATGGGAGCTATAAACTGTAAAAACACTGTAAATGCCATCCACGTCCAAAGTCAGCAGAACTCAGGCAAAACCTGTAAAAGCCAGAAAAATGTCATTAAAGTGTCTAAATTAAGTGTATTTGGATGGTTTTAGATGTTGTTATGTCCGTTTCATTCCAATTGGACAATAGCGGCGTTTTACATACTTTTACAGTTTTTCGTCATTTCTTGCTATGTTTGTACAGCTTTTCATTTCACAAATTTTGGATTTTAGCTGACATTTTGTGTTTTTGAAGGTTGATAACCTGCAAGAACATAGAAATGTATCCAAAGTCCAAATGAAGAACAAGTGGAAAAACCTACAAAAACAATGAAATGTCTTCCAAAATACAAACTTTGTGATATGAGAGCTATAAACTGTAAAAATACGGAAAATGCCTTCCAACATCCAAAGTCAGCAGAAATCACGCAAAAATCTGTTTAAGCCAGAAAAATGTCATTAATGTCACTAAAGTGAATGAATTTGGTGGTTTTACTTGTTGTTGTTTCCGTTTCATTCCAATTGGACATTAGTGGCGTTTTACATGCTTTTAAAGTTTTTCCTAATTTCTGCAGATTTTGGCAAATTTATGCTTTTTCTGTGATTTTATAGCTTTCGTTTCACGAATTTAAGAGTTTAGCTGTCATTTTACGTGTTTTTGCATGTTGATAACCTGAAAGAAGACACAAATGTATCCAAAGTCCAAAGGAAGAACAGTGAAAAAACCTACAAAAACAATGAAATGTCTTCCAAAATACAAACTTTGTGATATGGTA
>NW_023618571.1:62815-85322 GCF_014905685.2 Nematolebias whitei
TTGTGTTTTTGAAGGTTGATAACCTGCAAGAACACAGAAATGTATCCGAAGTCCTGAAGAGGAACAAGTGGAAAAACCTACAAAACAATGAAATGTCTTCCAAAATACAAACTTTGTGATATGGGAGCTATAAACTGTAAAAACACAGAAAATGCCTTCCAACGTCCAAAGTCAGCAGAAATCACGCAAAAAATCTGTTTATCCCAGAAAAATGTCATTGATGTCACTAAAGTGAACGAATTAGGTGGTTTTACTTGTTGTTGTGTCCGTTTCATTCCAATTGGACATTAGTGGCGTTTTACATGCTTTTAAAGTTTTTCCTCATTTCTGAGGATTTTGGCAAATTTATGCTTTTTCTATGATTTTATAGCTTTTGTTTCACGAATTTAAGAGTTTAGCTGTCATTTTACGTGTTTTTGCAAGTTGATAACCTGAAAGAAGACACAATTGTATCCAAAGTCCTGAAGAGGAACAGGTGGAAAAACCTACAAAAACAATGAAATGTCTTCCAAAATACAAACTTTGTGATATGAGAGCTATAAACTGTAAAAACACGGAAAATGCCTTCCACGTCCAAAGTCAGCAGAACTCAGGCAAAACCTGTAAAAGCCAGAAAAATGTCATTAATGTGTCTAAATTAAGTGTATTTGGCTGGTTTTACATGTTGTTATGTCCGTTTCATTCCAATTGGACAATAGCGGCGTTTTACATACTTTTACAGTTTTTCGTCATTTCTGCAGATTTTGGCAATTGATTGCTTTTTTTTATGTTTGTACAGCTTTTCATTTCACAAATTTTGGATTTTAGCTGACATTTTGTGTTTTTGAAGGTTGATAACCTGCAAGAACATAGAAATGTATCCAAAATCCAAATGAAGAACAAGTGGAAAAACCTACAAAAACCAGGAAATGTCTGCCAAAATACAAACTTTGTGATATGGGAGCTATAAACTGTAAAAACATGGAAAATGCCTTCCAATGTCCAAAGTCAGCAGAAATCACGCAAAAATCTGTTTAAGCCAGAAAAATGTCATTAATGTGTCTAAATTAAGTGTATTTGGCTGGTTTTACTTGTTTTGTCCGTTTCATTCCAATTGGACAATAGTGGCGTTTTAGATGCTTTTACAGTTTTTTTCTCATTTCTGCATATTTTGCATGACACACAAACATGAGAAATTACATTCAAATTCCATATGAGGAGAAACTGGGGCAAAAATGTGCCAAGATAATGAAAATGCTGTCCATTGGTGAGACATTCAAAAACCTGCCAAAGCATGGAAATTGCAATCCAATATCAAAAAGCAAAGAAACTTTATATTTACAAGTTTTATGCTCCATTTTGTCTCCTTTTGTCATTTTTGCCTCCATTTTTTATAATTTCGTGCGCAATTTTGTCTGTTTCATTATTATTGTTATTGGTGGCGATTACTGGTTTTTATGACATTGCTGCTGATTTTGGTAGACTTTTTCCATGTTATCATCTGCCAAAGTTTTTTCTTTTCCAGGTCCGATTTGTAATTTTGTTTTGTTTTGAAATTTCGATTTTAGTTCTTTTCTGGCTTAATGCTGGTCAAAGATTGTTCCCTGATTTTTATATAAACAGGACTGATTTAGTAACCCATGGTCTGTTGTTAGGATATATTTTTACCCGCTTTTGTGGAATGATCATATCCCTGCAAAAAGTGATAAAAGAACATGTAACATCCCCTAATGAGTTTAAATCAACACCACAAGATTGTTTAAACCTAAAACATTCCTGCAGAGAGAGGACTGATTCCTCTGTCCTTTTATATCCTTGATTTCAGGTTTGTCTCTCTTCAGAACAGTTCTGTAAATGGGCAGCAGGTGTATGCAGTTGTGGTCAGCAGATCCCAATGGAGCGAGCTGGACAGTTTTAAAAGCATCCTTCACTGAACCGTAGCATAAATCCAGTGTCTTATCGCATCGTGTTGTACAGGAAACATACTGATAAAAATGTCACAACGTTTTGTTGTGGCTTTTTACCACAATCGTGTTCAAGACAGCTGAGACGGTCACCTTAGTTCAAAAGATTTATTTGACAAACAGGAGTTACAGATATTCAGAGACAAACAATTACATTCGTTAAATATATGCATATATTTGGAGCATTAAAGAACGAACCGTCTCGGTGTTTGCTCTCCCTGAAATGCTCGCTGGGCGTGTGTTATTTTTGGCTTTTATCAAAGTTTGAGAAGGCTAGCTTTTCTGATTGATTTAGACCCGAGGTTGCTATGGTTACGGGTCTAGCCCTCCCCCTCAAGGCCCGCTCCTACTGCATTCCAGAGATAAGTTTTATGGAAGCTTGGTTTCTTTGTCTGCGTTTAGACTGTTAACACTCTGTTGTGGAGCATCTAATCATGAATTTATTATTAAGAGAGAACCTGAGGGATTTTACTTAGTCAAACTATATTAAGTCTAAATTAAAGAAATGTGTTCTAGCTTTTATTTATGTTAATCAGTGTGTGTATGAGCGGCCAGGCCACCATGTGCTCAGAGAACAAAGAAGGACTCTTCCCTCCTGAGTTAGTCAGTAGTCAGTATCTTACCTGCCTCCTGGCTTATTTGATTGCTTGTAATATATCAAATGTGAACTTGTAAAATTATCATTAATGAGATTATATGTAAAGGTAAAATAGTTAGAATTAGTAAACATTTTCTATAAATATAGTTCAACCCTTGAAGAAAGACACGCACACACTTTGTATAACATGACATTTGAATGTTTGACAGGAAATATAAAAAGTTATAAAAATATGAAATCCAACAGTTTCTTAAGAGAAAAAAGATTAAAATTACAAAAAACAAAGTTTGGTGCGTCAGGTGAGATGAGATGCTGCTTCTGCACAATATCAAAAATTGTTTTGGAGGCAGAGGTAGGGTCTGCCTTCGGATGAATATACATGATTGTGATAAATATTTCGGGGAACTCACGGGGTAGATAAAAAGGCCGTAAAGACACTGATAAAAGTTCAACGTGAGGCGTGTAAATACGATCTCTAATTGTCACAGCAGTACAGTAACGTCTGTTAACATACAGACAGACTCCTCCCTGAGTTTGACCAGTTACATCCGCCTGTCCGTCCAATCGAAGTGGAGCCTTGAAGCCGTATGTGGACAGATCCGAGTCCAAGTCCCGCTCAGTGAGCCACGTTTCACTGAGAGCCAAAACGCAGTAGTCTTTAAAATCCTTTTTGTAGCGGACACAGCCTTAAAGTTCATCGAGTTTATTTCTGAGGGACCGCACATTTGCCAAGATGAAGGAAGAGGAATGAGCGAAGTCTGAGACCGCCTGTCTTCCCAGCTTAAACGTCTTTAAAGTTGAATATAGATTATCTTTTTTTTGGGTGTGCGCAGTGTTTCTGGCCTTCCTCCTTCGCATAGCAAGGTCTGAGGCAAGTGATGTTGGAACCATTGAAAAGGTCACATTGGATTGAGTCAAATTAGCGCTCCCATATATTTGTCAAATTCTTCTACAAGCTAAAAAAAGGACGCAGACTGAGTGGCTTGTGGCGCTATGTCAACGATATCAACGCACATAACAGACTTGGCCAGTACCTTCATATATATACATGTGTATATATACATGTATGTATATGTACATATTTACTTAAAAAAACCTGTAAACTAAAAAAGCTTGCATCATTCTGACGCAAGTAAGAAGGCTATGAATGAATTCTGTCCTGAGTGCAAAGAGCGTTTTGGCCATTCTCTGTTGCGTAGGAAGGTTGGATGCAGGTGATCTTGGCAACGTCCAAATGAAGTGAAACGAACATAAAAATTTGAAACAAGACAGCCAAAAGTAGAAAACTCAAGCAGATATTTGAAATACCACCCAACGTCAAAAAGATGAGGAAACATAAACAAAAACTTGCACAAACGTGGAAATGTATATCCAATGTCAAACAAAGTGCAGAGAAACTTTATTTTTAAAAGTTTTTGCTACAATTTATCTACCTTTGGAATTTGGCTGGTATTTTACATGTTGTTGTGTCCGTCTCATTCCAATTGGACAATAGTGGCGTTTTCATGCTTTTACAGTTTTTCTTAATTTCTGCAGATTTTGGCAGATTTATGCTTTTTCTATGTTTTTACAGGTTTCATTTCACAAATTTTGGATTTTAGCTGACATTTTATGTGTTTTGCAGGTGATAACCTACAAAACCATAGAATTGTAATCCAACGTCCAAAAGAAGAACAAGTGGAAAAACCCTGCAAAAGCATGGAAATTGCAATCCAATATCTAAAAGCAAAGAAACAATACCTTTGCAAGTATTTTGCTCCATTTTGTTGGTCCTGCAAGGAGGTGGTACTGCTCCAGTGAGGTAGCTGGGCTGCAAAGAAAGCAAGCCAGCATCAGAGAGATGGGTAAGGTTCTCAGGAGTTGGTGCTGCTCAAGCCAGGAGGCAACGTGGCAAAAAGTGTCATTCACACAGGTGTTGAAGATCAAAGTTTTTTTAATGGGTTCCATAGCTCAAGGGTGTGGCCAGGCTGCAGAGCCAGCTATCACATGGGTGGAGTAGCTGGGTGGTGATGAGGTACACCTAAGAGGTCTTGCAACTCCCGGCAGGAGGCGACGTGGTGGATTTTGACCTGCACTAAGATTGTACAGCTCCACGGAGGTGGCCAGGTTGAAAAACCTACCTGTGTAACATGCAAAGCGCACAGGACGAGGCTGGGCAACAGAGCCTGCTAGCCAGGATGAGGAAAGGTCTCACAAAAGTGTTGCTGGCTGGTATTTTACATGTTGTTGTGTCCGTCTCATTCCAATTGGACAATAGTGGCGTTTTACATGTGAGCAGAGCCAGCCAGCCCAAGGTGAAGAACTTCATGGAGGTTGCTGGGCTGCAGAGCCAGCTAGCGATAACGCAAAGAGGCCGTATTTTATATGGGGTCCAGGTCGGATATGGTGCATTTCCAGGGGGAGGCCACATGGCATATGTGGTCCTGCACATATGTGGTACTTCTCCAGGGATGTGGCCAGGCTGCAGTTCCACCATCCAGCCAGGGGCAGAGAGGCTGTTCAGTTGACTGGGTCCTGCTTCAAGTTGGTGCAACTCCAATGGGGTGGATGGGGTTGTTCACAGAGGTGGTGATGCTCTAGGCAGGGGCCAACGTGGCAAGTAGTGTGCTAAACGAACGAGTTGCTGCAACATGGAAGTGGCCAGGTTGCAGAGCCATCCTGCCATGGGGTGGAGAGGTTGTGCTTGGATGGGGTACAGCTAGCAGATTGTGCAGTACTCGGTAGGCGGTCACTCCGTGGATGTGGACCAGGCAATTTGGATGGGGTCCAGTTCTGAGGTTGTGCAGCTCCATGGAGGAAGCCACACGGCAGATGTGGTCCTACATGGAAGTGGCCAGGTTGTAGAGGCTGCCAATCCACAGTGGAGAGCTCAAGGGAGGATATCAGCCTGCAGAGCAGGCAATCTAGGTTCAAAAAGGGTGTTCAGTGGAGAAGATCCTGCACAGAGGTGGTTCTGTTCCATGGAGGTGGCTTGGCTGGAGAGCCAACCAGCCAGGTGCGGAGAGGTCACTCAGTGTATTGCATCCAGTTATCAGGTGGTGCAGTTCCAAGTAAGAGGCAACGCGGATGATGGAGTCGTGCATAAAATTTGCAGCTCTAGGGATGTAGCTAGGGTGCAGAGCCAGCTAGCAAGGGTGTGGATAGGCCACACTGTGTATCGGGTCCAACTCACAGGTGGTGCAGTTCTATTGAGGTGCATGGGGTCCATCATCGAGGTAGTGCTGCTCCATGCAGATGGCAAAGTGGCCAATAGGGTTCTACATGGAGGTTTTGCTACTCCAGGGAAGTGGCTGGTTTGTAGGGCCAACCATACCTCGGGTGTAGAGGTTGAGCGGTGGAGTGTGACCTGTTCTGCGGTCATGCATTTCCATGGAGGAGGCCTGGTAGTGGTTGGGGTATTACATATAAGTTGTGCTGCTACAGGTAGTATGCCAGGCTACAGAGTCAGCCAGCCATGGGAGAGGCTACATGGTCGATTGGGTCCAGCTCTGACGTGCTGCATCTCCATGCAGGAGGCCACACGGCAGATGTAATCCTGCATGGAGGTGGTACTGTTTCAAAGAGGCCGCCGTTTTGCAAAAGCTGCCAGCCCAGGTTGCAGAGCTACAGGGAGGAAGCCAGGCTGCAAAGCCTGCCATCTAGGGCCAGAAATGTTGTTTGGGGGATGGTGTCCTGTACAGAGTTGGTTCTGTTCCATGGAGGTGTCTTGTCTGTAAAGCTAACCTGCCAGGGGCAGAGAGGCCTCATGGGGTCCAGGTATGAGGTAGTGCAGCTCCAAACAGGAGCTAACATGGCTGATAGGGTCCAGCACAGAAGTGTTGCTGCTGTAGGGATATGTTCATTCTTACTTCTAACCTACAAAGCTCTCAACAACCTGGCTCCATCTTATATTACAGATCTTATTGTTCCATATTTCCTAACAGAGCACTTAATTCTCAAACTGCAAGTTTACTTGTGGTTCCTAGAATTTACAAAAACAGAATGGGAGGCAGATTTTTCAGTTATCAGGCTCCTCTCTTGTGGAACCAACTTCCAATCTCTGTCCGTGAGGCTGACACATTATCCAGTTTTAAAACTAGGCTTAAGACTTTTCTTGTTGCTAAATCCTATAGTTGGGGTCAGCTTGGGTTTCCTGAACTGTCCCTTAGTTATGCTGCTATAGGCTTAGACTGCTGGAGGACAAACTGACCACAATTTTCACTCTGCTCTACCTGTTTTGTATTTGTAATTATTTTTTCTATCCTTAACATGTGTTTTTTGTCTTTCAGATACACCTAGACCTATACCTGGTTCTACCATTCTGTGTTCGTCTGTCTCTCCTTCCTGTCCTTTCAACCAGCCGGTCAAAGCAGATGGCCGCTTGTCCTGAGCCTGATTCTGCTGGAGGTTTCTCCAAAGGGAGTTTTTCCTTTCCACTGTTGCCTCTGTGCTTGCTCAGGATGGGAGACTGCAACAATGCCAAGATTCAACTTGTCTGCTGGATTCCTTAGATAGAGAACTTTACTAATTGGCTTTTTTGTTTGTGAATGTTTCTGTAAAGTGCCCTGACACAACTTTGTTGTGATTTGGTACTATATAAATAAACTAAATTGAAATAAACTAAATTGAATTCAGGTTGCAGAGCCTGCCAGCCAAAGGTGAAGAGCTTCATGGATGTTGCTTGGCTGCAGAGCCAACTAGCCAGGATGCGGAGAAGCCGCAGAGTGTATGGGGTCCAGCTCTGAGGTGGTGCTGCTCTATGAATGTGGCCGGGCTGCAAAGCCAGCCATCCAGCCAGGGGTGTAGAGGCTGCTCAGTGGATTGGTTATGCTCAGAGTTGGCACAACTCCAGGGAGGTGTATGGGGTCCTTCACGGAGGTGGTGCTTCTCCAGGAATGTGGCTGGGTTGCAGAACAAGCCAGCTGAGAGATGGAAAGGCTGTATGGCGATGGGGTACATCTAGGAGGTGGTGCTGCTCCCGGTAGGAGGCCATGTGGTGGATGTGGACATGCACTAAGATTGTACAGCCCCACGGAGGTAGCTGGGCTGAAATACCTGCCTGTCAAATGTGCAAAGTTCCCAGGAATGTGTTCCGGCTCGGAGGTGGTGCCGCTCTTGGGACGACACCACGTCATTGATTCGGTCGTGCACGGAGGTAATGCTGGGCAAGACATGTGGCTGAGCTGCAGAACCAGAAATCCAGACATGGACATAGAGGCCGCTCAGTGGATTGGGTCTGATTTAATGCAGCACCAAGGATTTGGATAAAGTCCTTCATGGAGATGCTGCTAAACCATGGATGAAAACTGGATGCAGAGCCAGATAGTCAGGTGCGGAGAGTCCGCAAGGTGTATGAGGTACTGCTAGGAGGTGTTGCAACTCCAGGCAGATGGATGGCATCCTTCAAGTAGGCTAGATGGGATCCTTCATCTAGGTTTGCAGCCATTCTGCAGAGCCAGCCATTCAGGGGTTTAGAGGCCATGAATTGGATGGGTTCCTGCCCATATGTTTAACAACTCGTAGGCCACGTAGCAGATGGGGTCCTACAAGTAGTTGGTGATGCTACAGGGTCGAGGCTTGGCATCAGACACAATCAGCCAGCCGGAGAGAGTCTGCACTGTGGAAGAGGTCCAGCTCTGAAATGGTATATTTCCAGGGAGGAGGCCACATGGCAGATGTGGTCCTACATGGATGTTGTGCTGTTCCAGGGAGGCGGCCTTGTTGCAGAGTATGCCAGCCAATTGTGCAGAGGTTCAGACAGGAAGCCAGTCTGCAGAGATGGCCAATTAGGGTCATAAAGGTCATGCAATTGATGGGGTTTTGCACAGCCGGCTGCAAAGCCAGCTGGCAAGACTTACTGGCGCACAGGACCCTTTTTGTTGGTGAAGTTCCAGGGAGAAAGCCACATGGTGGATGTGGTCCTGCACGAAGGTAGGGTGCTCTAAGAAGGTGGCCAGGTTGCAGAGCCAGCCAGCACAATGTGTAGAGCGTGGCAAATGGGGAGCAGAGCTCTATAGAGGAGGCCAGGCTGCTTAACCATCCAGTATGAGGCGGAAAGGCTGTGTGTTGATGCGATCCAACATATAGGTCGTGCGTTTCCTGGAATTAGGACACATGGTGGATTTGGTCATGCTCAGAGGAGGTGCTGCTCTAGTGAGGCAGCCAGGCTGCATAGCCACCCAGGCAGGGTCGTAGGGACCCTGTTCTAGATGGGGTCCAACTCAGAAGTTTTTTAGCTTCAGGGAAGAGGCCTTGCAGCATATGAGATCCTTCTCCAGGGAGGAAGCCGGGCTTCAGAGCTATCCATCCCAGGGTAAAGAGCTCCAGGTAGGAATGTTTTTGCAGTTGGGAAAACTGCAAAAACATAGAAAAAGTCAGCAAAACTCCAAAAAGTTATGAAATGAGAGCTAAAAATGTTAACAACATGGAAAATATCTACCAAAGTCCAAAATCAGCAGCAATGTCATAAAAACCTGTAATCTCCACGAACAGATATAATAATGAAACAGACAAAATTACGCATGAAATTATTAAAAATAGAAGCAAAAATTACAAAAGTCGTCATATTGGAGCATAAAACTTGGAAAGATATTGTTTCTGTGCTTTTTGATATTGGATTGCAATTTCCATGCTTTTGCAGGTTTTTGCATGTCTCGCAACATTTTGACATTGGGTAGCAATTTCATTACCTTCACACCTTTTTGCTCCAGTTTATCTTCTTTTGGAATTTGAATGTAATTTCTGATGTTTGTGTGTCAGTTTCACTTCATTCACTTCAGGCACATAAGTGACATTTTTCTGGCTTTTACAGGTTTTTGTGTCAGTTCTGCTGATTTTGGACGTTGGAAGGAATTTTCCATGTTTTTACAGTTTATAGCTCCCATTTCACAAAGTTTGTATTATGGCAGACATTTCCTGGTTTTCGTAGGTTTTTCCACTTGTTCTTCTTTTGGACTTTGGATTCTATAATCTTGCAGGTTATCAACCTGCAAAAACACATAATATGTCAGCTGAAATACAAAGTTTGTGAATTGAAAGCTGTACAAACAGAAAAAGCATATGAAATGCCAAAATCTGCAGGGCCAAAAACGCTCTTTGCGCATTGTAGTATGCTAAGGCTAGGTTAGCTTCAATTAGCTTAGGAGCTCCACTACAGTCAAGTTTTAATAACGGGTTCTCACTTTTTCGAGCTACTTGACAGATATGTGACAGAGGTACTGTGTTGTAGATGGTTTAAATAGTGACATGAGACGTTAATTTTCTTTGGCCCATCAAAATGAATGTGGTCATTTATTAACAGAATCAAAATTTAACATCAACACATTGTACACTTGATTATACTGGTCTACTTCTGATTAATAAAACTTGGCATGTTTTACTTAATAAAACCAACAGACATTTCTGAAGATATCTGGATATTAATCCAAGATAGAAGTTTAAAGATGGGAAATTAAGGAGTTTAAATGGAGAGAAAATGATGGATGAGGAAAGTGTGTTGACGAATAATGTCACCCTTCATCCGACCCCAGCTCAGCCCTGGTACACTAGGTAGTGAAGCGACTCGTTACCTTTGCAGAAGATAGGTCAGCTCCGTTACGGAGTTCCATTTCAACGCTACCTTTCAGCGTCTCCTTAGGATGGCTGAGAATCGTCCGAAGTAGTGACGGTACTCCGTTCAACAACACGCTCACCTCCCGGGTGGACTCACATGAGCTGTGAGTCCGTCAGAGGTTCCACTCAGATGTGGAAGGCTCCATAAGACCAACTAGACTCGGAAGAACTCCTAGGAACTCCAGACGAACTCCATCAGAACCAGAAGAAGTCACGAAACCAACTAACTCACTCCAGAACTCAACTTTCTCCAGAACTAACTGGAACTAAGAAGTGTCGATTTTTAAAGAGTTCTGCTCCGGTCACTTTTAGGAAGTCCTGATTGGTTGAAAGAACCAACAGGGGTGTGGTTTTAGTGACGTCAGAGGGTCATTACAAGTCGAGAAAACAGCGGAGATGTTTAGGAACAGACAGAGAAATGTTTTGACGAAGAGAGAAAAACTACAGGTGTCAGTTCTCTTGTTACTGTATGAGAGGTTTAAAAACATGACAGTACGTTCCAATAACTTGTTTGCGACTGTCTCCGACTTTTGACCGACATTACCCTTTCTCACTTCAGACAGAAGATCAAAAATGCATAATTACTTTTTAACATAGACATTTAACTTGATTTCTACTTTGAATGAGGATTAAAAATCATTAATACTGTTTCACAGTTGATTTAAAATGAGTGGTTCACTTCAACATTTAAAAATGGTATGAACTAAACACACTTTTGATTATCAAGACATTGTAAAATAGTAATGATGATATAAAAAGAGAGTGTTCTTTCAATTGATTAGTTCAGGATACAATAAGAAAGTCTCTGGATGAGCTCATTTGTATTTCTGGATTCAAATCAATGAAATAACAGTTCCTGTCCAATGAAAGTCTTCAGAGGCAGGTTTGACCGGAGGCCTAGTTCACTACAGCATACAAAAATCAAGAGAGGATTCAAATTCATAGCCTTCTTACTTGCGTCAGAATGAGGCCAGCTGTTTTAATTTACAGGGTTTCTTAAGTATATACATATGAAGCCACTGGCCAAGTCTGTTATGTGCTCATCATGTTGCGGTCGCAAGCAAGTATGCGTCCTTTTTTAGGCTTGTAGGAGAATTTGACAAATATATGGGAGAGTTCATTTGACTCATTCCAATGTGATATTTTCAATGGTACCAACATCACTTGCCTCAGACCTTTTGCTACGCAAAGGAGGAAGGCCAAAAACACTGTGCACACCCAAAAAAGAAAATCAAAATTCAACTTTAAAGATGTTTAACTTCCATCAGAAAGAAGCATGCTGGTTCAAATTTACAGAGTGTCTCAAGGATTTGAGTATAAAAAGGACAGCAAAGTTTCAGGCTTGTACACATGACATATTCTGTCCTATTGTGCATGTACACAATAGGACAGAATCTGTTGTGTGTCCTGCTTCATGGACCTGCAACAAATATGAGCAAATCAGTAAAACCTCTCTGCCCGAGGCTGGCTTGCACCTTGGAGCTCTGCGCACTGGGCTTGCTAGAGCTGTAACACTTTCTATGCCAAACCATATCTGCCTTGAAGGTCCTGCTTGGAGCTGCACCACTTCATAGCTGGACACCATTCACCGTGCATCCTCTCCGCCCCGGTCTGTTGGCTCTGCAGCCATGCTGCCTCCATTGACCAGCCCCATCTGTGCAAGACCCAATCCACTGCACAAATTTTCTGGCCCTAATTGGCCACCTCTGCAGCCTGGCCTCCTCCTTTGAGCTATGCACCCTGGGATGGATGGCTATGTAGCCCGGCTGCATTCCTGAAGCAGCACCACTTCTGCGCAGGATAAGATCTGTCGCTTGGCCTCCTCCATGGTAATGCATCCCTCAGTGATGGACCACATTCAATGTGCGTCCTCACCTCCCTAAGCAGGCTGGCTATGCAGCCCGGCCACCTACTTGGAGCAACACCACCTCTGTGCAGGACCCCATCCACAACCAGGCCTCCTCACAAAAATTACACCCCCTTACTTCTGGACAACATCAATGGCGCAGCCTCCCTGCCCCTGGTTGGAGGAATTTGGAGCCCAGCCACCACCCTGGAGCAGCACCACATCCTTGCAGGACCCCATCTTCCTCGTAACCTCCTCTATGGAACTGTACCACATCCAGGCTGGACCCCATTCATTTCACAGACTCTCTGAATCTGGAAGGCTAGCTCTGCATAATGGCCTTCTCTCTAGAGCTCTACACCCTAGGCTGGATGGCTCTGCAGCCTTGTGGCCTTCCCTCAAGCAGCACCAACATACAGCCATGGGCGGAGAGGCTGCTCCATCAATTCAGTCCTGCTCGTTGATGATACAACTCTAGGAAGGAGGATGGGGTTCTTCATGGAGGTGGTGCTGCTCGAGACAATAGGCAATGTGACAAATATGGTCTTGCATGAAGGTGTTATTGCTTCAGGGAGGTGGCATGGTTGCACAGCCAGAAAGCACAGGGGTGGAGAGACTGTGCAGTGATGGGGTACATCTGTAAGGTTTTGCACCTATAGGTAGGTGGATGGGGTCCTGCCCAGAGGTGGTGCAGCTCCAGTGAGGCAGCCAGGCAGGCTGTAAAGCCAACCTGTCCATGAGTCCAGAGTGGCTGTGCATTTTAAGCAGCATCATGGAGGAGGCCACGCAGTAGATGGCGTCCTGCAAGGAGGTGGTGATGCTCCATTGTGGAAGATTGGCATCTTATCCAACCATCAAGGGGCAGAGAGGCTGCTTGGTGGATGGTGTTCAGCTCTGAGGAGTTACATTTCCATGGAGGAGGCCTGGTAGTGGTTGGGGTCCTACATGTAAGTGGTACTGCTGCAGGTAGGGGGTCAGGCCGCAGAGTCAGTCAATGAGGGGAGAGGAGAGGTTGCAATTTGGATGTGGTCCAGTTCTGAGGTGGTGCATTTCTAGGGAGGAAGCCACACGGCAGATGTGGTCTTACATGGAAGTGTTGTTGTTCCATGTAAATTGCCAGGTTTCAAAGGCTGCCAATCCACAGTGCAGAACTCAAGGGAGGAAACCAGGCTGCAGAGCTGGCCATCTATGTTCAGAAAGGTTTTCGGTGGATAAGGTCCTACACAGAGGTGGTTCTGTTCAATGGAGGTGGCTTTGCTGCAGAGGCAACCAGCCAGGGGCGGCGAGGACACTCAGTGTATTGCATCCAACTATGAGGTGGTATAGTTCCAGGTAGGAGGCAACGCAGCTGATAGATTCATGCATAAAGGTTTTGGAGCTCTAAAGATGTGGCCAGAGTGCAGAGCCAGCTAGCCAGGATGTTGGAGGTGACATATGTATGGGTCCAGCTCAGAGCTTGTACAATTCTTGGGAGGACACCACACAGAATATGTGGTCTCCGCACGTGTGGTGCTGCTCCAGGTATGTGGCCAGTTTGCAGAGCCAGCAATCCATCCATGGGCAAAGAGTCTCAGTGGAGTGGGTCCTGCTCAGAGATTTTCAGCTCCAGTGAGGAGGATGGCTTCTTTCACAGAGATGGTGCTTCTCCAGGAAGGTGGCCAGGTTGCAGAGCCATCCAGCCGAGGGGTGGAAAGGCTATGCGGTGATGGGGAACAGCTAGAAGGCAGTGCAACAACTGGTAGGAGGCCACGTGGTGGGAGTGGACATGCACTAAGATTGTACAGCTCCATGGATGTGGCCGGGCTGAAAAACCTGTCTGTCCAATGTGCAAATCTCCTAGGAGGAGGCTGGGCAACAGAGCCAGTTAGCGAGGATGAAGAGAGGCATCACAGTGTATGTGTTCCAGCTCGGAAGTGTTTCCGTTCCTGGGAGGACGCCACGTAATTGATTCAGTCCTGCACAGAGGTAATGCTGGTCCAGGCATGCGGCTGGGCTGCAGAGCCATCAATCCAGCCATGGGCTGGATAGATGGATAGAGGCCGCTCAGTGGATTGGGTCGGATTTAGTGCAACACCAAGGATTTGGATAGGGTCCTTCACAGAGATGCTGGTAAACATGAATGCAGTCTGGCTGCAGAGCCAGCTAGCCAGGTGCGGAGAGTTTGCAAGGTGTATGAGGTACTGCTAGGAGTTGTTGCAGCTCCAGGCAGATGGATGGCATCCTTCAAGTAGGGTGGATGGGCTCCTTCAACTAGGTTTGCAGCTCTAGGGAGGTAACCAAACTGTAGAGCCAACCATTCAGTGGTGTAGAGGCCATGCAGTGGATGGATTTCAGCCCATAGGTTTAGCAACTCCAAGGAGGAGGCCACACAGTGGATAGATTCAAAATCAGAATTGATACAGCTCGAGAGAGGAGGCCACGCAACGAATAGTGTCTTGACCAGAGGTGTAGCTGCTCCAAGGAGGCAACCAGGCTGTAGTCACATCCAGCCCAGTGTAAAGAGCCTCAGGTAGGAGGAAAGGCTGAGGAGCCAGACAGCTAGGGTTAAGAATTGTTGTGTCCTTGATGTGGGAGTTGTTGCAGCTCCATGGTGGAGGCCACATGTGATTATGTGTCTTGAGATGAGGTGAAGCTTCTCAAGAGATAAAATCCTGGATGCAGTGCCAGCCACTCTAGGGTGCAGCTTTATGGAGGAGGCCACGTGCGATCTTCGGTCTTGAGTCAAAGTGGTGTTTCTCAAGATAGGTGACCCTGG
This sequence comes from Nematolebias whitei, assembly GCF_014905685.2. NCBI lineage: Eukaryota > Metazoa > Chordata > Actinopteri > Cyprinodontiformes > Rivulidae > Nematolebias > Nematolebias whitei. The sequence continues at coordinate 77,548 of NW_023618571.1, forward strand.
CTGCAGAGCCAGCCACTCTAGGGCACAGAGATTCAGGGAGGGGGCCAGGATGGAATACCATCCAGCCAGTGGTAGAAGGCTGTGTAGTGGATGAGTTCCAGCTTGGATGTGGTGTAGCACTAGGGAGGAGGCCACACAGCAGAGCTAGCCAGGCAGTAGCGTAGAGCCTGTGACGTGGATGTGGTCTAGCTAAGATGTGGCACATCATCATGCAGAAGGCCACGTAGCAGATGGGGTCCTGCAAGTAGTTGGTGATGCTGCAGGGTCGAGGCTTGGCATCAGACACAACCAGCCAGCTGCAGAGAGGCTGAGCTTTGGAAAGTGTCTAGCTCTGAAGGGATGCATTTCCAGGGAGGAGGCCACATGGCAGATGTGGTCCTACATGGATGTTGTACTGTTCCAGGGAGGTTGCAGAGTTTGCCAGCCTACATTGTAGAGCTCCAGAGAGGAGGCCAGTCTGCAGAGATGGCCATCTAGGGCCAGAAACGTCATGTAATGGATGGTTCTCTTCCATCGAGGTGGCTTTGCTTTATAGCCATCAGCCAGGGGTGGAGAAGCCACATGGTGGATGGGGTCCATCTATGAGGTGGTGTAGCTCCAGGCAGGAGACAATGTGGCTGAGAGGGTCCTGTTCAAATGTGTTATTTATTTAGTATGGTGGCCTGGTTGAAGAGCCAACCAGCCCAAGGTGAAGAGCTTCATGGAGGTGGCTGGGCTGCAAAGCCAGCTAGCCTTTATGCGGAAAGGCCACACAGGACCCTTTTTGGTTGTGCAGTTCCAAGGAGGAGGAGGCCACGTGGTGGATGTGGTCCTGCACAGAGGTGGTGCTGCTCCAGGGATGCAGCCAGGCTGCAGAGCCTGCCAGCCCAGAGTACAGAGCTCCATGGAGGTGGACAGGCTGAGAAAAAGGGAAAGACTGTGTCCTTGGTAGTGTCTAGCACAGAGGTGTTTCATGTCCAAGAAGGAGGGCACTGCACAGATGGTAACCTGCATGGAGGCACTGATGCTCAAGATAAGCTGCCAGGTTGCAGTCCCATCCTGCATGGAACAGAGCTCCAGGGAGGATGCAAGGCAGCAGAACTAGCCACGCAGCTGCAGTTATGCCTTTCGGTGGATAGGGTCCAGCTCAGATGTGGTTCAGCATCATGGTAGTAGACACATGACAGATGATGTCCTGCAAAGAGGTGGTGATACTCCACATCAGAAGGTGGCATCACACCTAGCCAGCCAGGTGCAGAGAGGCCACTGAAGGTGTTGTGTCCTGCTTGGATTTAAAGTAGTTCCAGGGAGTCCTTCACAGAGTTGGTGCTGCTCAAGGCAGGATGCAATGTTGCAGTAAGTGTCTTGCATGCAGGTCTTGATGATCAATGGAGGTGAATGGGTTCCAGAGTCAGCCAGCACAAGCATGTGGCAATGCTGCAGAGCCAGCCAGCTCATTGGTGGAGAAGCTGGACGATGATTAGGTACACCTAGGAGGTGGTGCAACTCCAGCTAGTGTCGATAAACCTGGTGTCTGAAGTGATGATGCATGGCAGACGACCAGCTTTAATGAAGATGAAGCCTGATCAAAAGTTCTCCTCAGCAGCTGAAAACAAAAGGACTGAACTCCTGCTTTAAATGAAGCTAAATATGATAATGTGTACTCAAAAGTGTTTTACTATTGTACTAATAATTAACAAGTAATCAACTAATGAAATGTATTGATTTTTAAGAATTGTATAATCCATTGTATGATTGTGTGATTTACTTGTGAAGTGTTGAAGTTAAAGAGCAGTTCTGAGGCCTCATGTAACAGTAAACAAGTCCGGACATGCCCGTCTAGGACAGGCCTGGGCTTGCCTCGAGCAGTAGAAAGGAGAACAGAGGGTCAGGAGGTTCAACTTTGCCTCTCTCATGATGATGCATTTTTGAGCAAAACAAAGTTTGGAAAGTACCCGAAAACTGGTCTGAACCTGTTGAGGTGCAAAACAACAGACAAGTTACTGGAAAAAAGATGATGTAACTTTCCAAAACCCCTCCTTAAGAGGAGGAGGAAAAAAGAGGTCTTTAAATACAGACTGAACGGATGAAACTTGGTCAATGCAGAGTCGAAAGCTGAGTTGAAGAGTTGAACAGAAGGTACTACAGCAGAGAGCAGTTAGAGGATCAGAGACGCCCGAAAGAAGTTGGATTATATCGGTTTGGGACAAGGCTGGGGATTTACTTCTTTTTCCACTGAAATGGGATTGGATTAAGTCTCCACTTGCAACAACAGACTGAAGAGGGGTCCTACTTCTAAAAAAGCTTGACCTGGGCTCGTCCAAAACTCTGATTTCTTCAATTTGGCATAAGCTGCTCCTGTCCTGGGTAAGGCCCGTATTTCCCTCCTGGAAAACGGGAAATATGCCGTTTACTGACACAAAGATTCTCTGAGAGACACCTCAGAATCATAGTAAGCGGACTACCCTGTCCTTCTGGTCTAAATAAATTAATTCATCAAATTAGAAATTTAGCATACAGGATAAATTCAAGAGTATTAAACTGGGTACTAGTTGGATTTGCTCGAAGGTGCTACTGGTTCATGAGGGAGTTGAGAGAGAACCTCTTTTGGCTTGATGTGTGAAAGGTCTGAGGGAAGGTAGTGCTCACAAAGTCCCCAAGGGCTCTTGGGGATTAGAAGTCATCAGGAAGATTCCATTACCTTATTTTAGTGAAGAAAGAGTATCCTGTGTAATCATGGAAATTAATCATTATAAAACTGTGCCTGTTGCTGTACCCCTGCGCAAATTGTTGATTAAAGCAAAGCAAAACGTATAAATCTGGACTATTATTTCACCCTTATCAACCAAATACATGGTAATGCTTGGTTCACTTACCAACACCAATAAAGGAGGTTTTGAAAGGTTTAATAGCTACGGAGTGACAACACCCTTGTGCCCATTTCCAGGGCCCTAAAGATTACCAGAACAGTTAACAATTGTAACGCTAAAGTAAGAGGTGAGCGGCCACAACGCGAGTTTCTCTGGACCAGAAGATCCATCCCTGCTGCTTGGAGGTTCGAGGTAACAGAGTGAGATCAGGGTGTGACTCACGGATTTAAGGTCGTTAATATTCTGGATGAATCACCTCATCACAGCCTTAATGAGGCTACTTTAGACAGCTATAGGTAATACCACGGCGCTGAAGTTAGTTTCCGGACCCCTTGGAGGAGAGGCTGCAAGCAAAGGTGCTTATCGCTACTTCCAGTGGTTACCTTTGCTTATCGGAAAGCAAACACTAGGTAGATCTAGTCTTGCACGGAGGTGGTGCTGCTCCAGTGAGGCAGCTGGGCTGCAAAGAGATGCTAGCCTCAGAGAGATAGATAAGGTTCTTCATGGAGTTGGTGCTGCTCAAGCCAGGAGGCAACGTGGCAAAAAGTGGCCTACGCACTGGTGTTGAAGATCAAATAATTTGAATGGTTTCCAGAGCCAGCCAGCACAAGGTGCATAGCTACAGGGTGTGGCCAGGCTGCAGAGTCAGCAAGCACATGGGTAGAGAAGCTGGGCGGTGATGAGGTACACCTAAGAGGTGGTGCAACTCCAGCAGTCCTGCACAGAGTTGGTGCTGCTCCAGTGAGGAAGCTGGGCTGCAAAGCCAGCAAGCGAGTGTTTGAGAGACCGTTTCCTGGATTGGGTCCAGTTCAGAAGTTTTTCAGCTCCATGGAAGAGACCATGTGGCATATGGGGTCCTGTAAATAGGTGGTGCTGCTCTAAGAAGGTGGCCGGGCTGCAGAGCCAGCCATCCAGCCAGGGGTGTAGAAGCTGATCAGTGGATTGGGTTCTGCTCTGAGTTGGTGCAAATCTAGGGAGGTGGATGGGGTCCTTCATGGAGGTGGTGCTTCTCCAGGAAGGTGGCCGAGTTGCTGAACCAGCCAGCTGAGAGGTGAAGAGGCTGTGTGGCGATGGGGTACAACTAGGAGGTGGTGCAGATCCCCCTAGGAGGCCATGTCATGGATGTGGACCTTCACTAAGATTGTACAGCTCAACGGAGGTGGCCTGGTTGAAAAACCTGCCTGTCCAACATGCAAAGCTCACAGGAGGAGGCTGGGCAACAGAGCCTGCTAGCCACAATGAGGAGAGGCCTCACACTGTATGTGGTCCATAATGTAGGTGGTGCCGCTCAAGGGAGGAGGCCACGTGACTGTGGCGGTCCTGCACCTAGGTAGTGCTGCTCCAAACATGCGGCTGGGCTGCATATCCAACAATACAGCCAGGGGTTTAGAAGCTGTTCAGTGGATGGTGTTCTGCTCGGAGTTGGCGCAACTCCAGGGACATGGATGGGTTCCTTCACCCAGGTAGTACTGTTCCAAGCTGGAGGCAATGTGGCAAATAGGGAACCGCACAAAGGCGTTGCTGCTCCAGGGAGGTGGCCATATTTTTTAGGCAGCCAGCTCTGAAACACGAGGGAGGATGCCATGCAGCAAAACGAGCCATGCAGCATTGAATCGTGTGTGTGATGGATTTGGTCCATCTAAGATGTGGCACTGCATCATGCAAAAAGCCACACAGCAGATGGGGTCCTGCAAGTAGTTGGTGATGCTCCATGGTGGAATCTTGGCATCAAACCAACCAGCTAGTTTCAGAGAGACTGTGCTATCGAAGGTATCCAGATCTGAGATGGTGCATTTCCAGGGAGGAAATCTTTCTTCCAAAGCTAAAGAAACTGGGGTAAAAAGGTGTGAAGATAATGAAATTGCTACCCAATGTCAAAATATTGAGAGACATGCAAAAACCTGCAAAAGCATGGAAATTGCAATCCAAAATCAAAAAGCAAAGAAACAATATATTTGCAAGTTTTTTGCTCCATTTTGTCTATTTTTGTAATTTTTGCTTCCATTTTTCATAATTTTGTGGCCAATTTTGTCTGTTTTATTATTATTGCTGTCCATAGAGATTACAGGTTTTATGACATTGCTGCTGATTTTGGACTTTGGTAGACATTTTCCATGTTGTTAACATTTTTAGCTCTCATTTCATAACTTTTTGGAGTTTAGCTGACTTCTTCTGTTTATGCAGTTTTCCCAACTGCAAAAACATTCCTACCTAGAGCTCTTCACCCTGGGATGGATAGCTCTAAAGCCCGGCTTCCTTCCTGGAGAAGAATCCCATATGCTGCGAGGCCTCTTCTCTGAAGCTGAAAAACTTCCGAGTTGGACCCCATCCAGAACATGGTCCCTACGACCCTGCCTGGGTGGCTCTGCAGCCTGGCTGGCTAACTGGAGCAGCACCTCCTCTGAGCATGACCAAATCCACCATGTGTCCTAATTCCAGGAAACACACGACCTATATGTTGGAGCCCATGAACATGGCCTTTTCGCCCCATACTGGATGGTTATGCAGCCTGGCCTCCTCTATAGAGCTCTGCTCCCCATTTGCCACGCTCTACACATTGTGCTGGCAGGTTCTGCAACCTGGCCACCTTCTTAGAGCCCCCTACCTCCATACAGGAACACATGTGCCACGTGGCCTCCTACCTGAAGCTGTAACACCTACGTGCAGAACAGCAACAATGAGATGGTTTTTCACTCCATGACGTACCATGGGCTGGCTGGCTCACCAGCCTGGCCGCATCCCTAGAGCAGCACCACCACCACGTGGCTTTCTCCTTGTAACTGCACCACCAAAAAGGGTCCTCTGCGCCCCCTCCGTATACTGGCTAGCTGGCTTTGCAGCCCATCCACCTCCATGAAGCTCTTCAACTTGGGTTGGTTGGCTCTTCAACCAGGCCACATTCCTAAATAAGTAACACCTTTGTGCAGGACCCTCTCAGCTACATTGTCTCCTGCCTGGAGCTGCACCACCTCATAGCTGGACCCCATCCACCATGTGGCTTCTCCACCCCTGGCTGGATGGCTATAAAGCAAAGCCACCACCATGGAACAAAACCACCTCTGTGCAGAACCCCATCCATTGCATGACCTTTCTGGCCCTAGATGGACATCTCTACAGACTGGCTTCCTCTCTGGAGCTCTGCACCATTGGCTGGCAGACTCTGCAACTAGGCCGCCTCCATGGAACAGAACAACATCCATGTAGGACCACATCTGGCATGTGGCCTCCCTGGAAATGCACCACTTCAGAGCTGGACACCTTCCAAAGTGCAGCCTCTCTGCAGCTGACTGATTGTTTCTGATGCCAAGCGTCAACCCTGCAGCATCATCAACTACTTGCAGGACCCCATCTACTACGTGGCCTACGAGTTGCTAAACATTTGGGCTGGAACCCATCCAATTCATGGCCTGTACACCCCTGAATGTCTGGCTCTGCAGAATGGCTGCAAACATAGTTGAAGGACCCCATCCAGCCTACTTGAAAGATTCCATCCATCTGCCTGGAGTTTCAACACCTCCTACAGTAACTCATACACCTTGCAGACTCTCCGCACCTGACTAGCTGGCTCTGCATCCGGACTGCTTCCATGTTTATGCAGCATCTCCGTGAAGGACTTCATCCAAATCATTGGTACTGCACCAAATCAGACCCAATCCACTGAGCAGGCTCTATGCCCATGGCTGGATTGCTGGCTTTGCAGCCTAGTAGCATGCCTGGCCCAGCATTACATCCGTGTAGGACCGAATCAATTATGTGGAGCGGCACCACCTCCGAGATGGAACACATACACTGTGAGGCCTCTTTTCATCCTGGCTAACTGGCTCTGTTGCCCAGCTGTTGCAAAACTGGGAGCTTTGCACGTTGGACAGGCAGCTTTTTCAGCCCAGCCACCTCAGTGGAACTGTACAATCTTAGTGTAATTCCACATCCACCGAGTGGACTCCTACTGTGAGCTGCACCATCATCTAGCTGTACCCCATCAAAGCACAGCCTCTCCACACCTTGGCTGGATGTCTCTTTAACCTGGCCACCTCCATGTAGCAGCAACTCCTCCATGTAGGACACTACTTGCCATGTTGGCCCCTACCTGGAGCATCACCACCTCCGTGAACAACCCCATCCACCTTCCTGGAGCTTCACCAACTTCAAGCAGGACCCAATACACTGAGCAGCCTGTCTGCCACTGGCTGGATGGCTGGAACTGCAGCCTGTCCACATCCCTGGAGAAGTACTACATATGTGTAGGACCAAATATGCCTCATGGCCTCCCCCATGGAATTGCACCATCTTCAACCTGGACCCCATACACAGTGTGTCCTCTCCGCCCCTGGCTAGTTGGCTCTACAGTCAAGCCACCGCCAAGGAACAGAACGACCTCTGTTCACCCGATAACCCACATAATCTTTCTGGCAATTGATGGCCAGCTATGCAGCCTGGCTTCCTCCCTGGAGCTCTGCAACCTGGGCTGGCATCCTCTACAACAAGGCCACCTCCCTAGAACTGCAAAACCTTTATGCACGACTCTATCAGCCACTTTGCCTCCTACCTGGAACTACACCACCTCATAGCTGGATGCAATACACAGAGTGACCTTTCCACCCCTGGCTGGTTGGCTTTATAGCCAAGCCACCCCCAAGGAACAGAACTACATCTGTTCACCCGATAACCCACATAATCTTTCTGGCAATTGATGGCCAGCTATGCAGCCTGGTTCCTCCCTTGAGCTCTGCACTGTGGATTGGCAGCCTCTGCAACCAGGCCACTTCCCTGGAACAGTAACACTTCCATGTAGGACCACATCTGCCGTGTGGCTTCCTCGATGGAGCTGCACCACCTCAGAACTGGACCCCATCTGAATTGCAGCCTCTCCTCCCCTCATTGGCTAACTCTGCGGCCTGACCCCGTACCTGCAGTAGCACAGCTTAC
>NW_023618571.1:85422-106363 GCF_014905685.2 Nematolebias whitei
CGTAGAGGCACTTCATGTCCACTGGACGACATGCTGTCCTTTCTGCAGCAGTCGAGGGACAGAAATCTGGTGTCCAGCACGACTATCGTATGCTGCAGCCGTGTTTTCTTCTTGTCTCAAAGTTGTCGGAGACAGAACAACCTTTAATCATCCTCTGACGGAGCATTTTGTCTCAGATTGATATAGCAGCTGTGGGCCTGTTTGTGACACGAGAAACACTCAGTGTCAATTATGCGTTTCTCTGAGCCCACGAGACGAACCACCGCTGGGGTGGATGCGTTTGCCCACAGTCCATGGCCCAAAATGCTTCTGTACGCGTTTTTCTCCACCTCCTCTGATTTTACGGTTCTTGAACCGAGCTCAGGAGGAGGGATTGACAGCTCTCCTGGTGGCCCCGAACGTGTGAGTGCACCATGGTTCCCAGCCCTGCAACGCCTGGGGTGCCCGTGGAAACTGCCGTAGAGGGAAGACGCTCTCCTCCAGGCAGGAGGAGTGACCAGGAGTTACCCAGAAATAGGCTAGCACCTGTGGGTCTGGCCGTTGAACAAATCCACTTAGAGAGGATGGGTCGCCCACAGGATGTAATGCGCACAATTCAGGTTTCACGTGCTGCATCTAACACAGCGATGTACACATCAAAGTGGACAGCTTTTCAGTGCTGGTGTACAGAGAAGGGTGTAGAGGCCACCTCATGTCCATTAGGTGGCATGCTGTTCTTTCTGCAGCAGCTGATGGACAGAAATTTGTATCCAGCACGTTTAAAACGTACGCTGCAGCCATCTCTTCCTGACACAAAGCTTTCTGAGACAGAACAGGTTTTAATCATCCGCTGATGAAGCGTTTTCTAAAAGGTGTACAGAGACGCAGGCCTGTCTCACACCCACTTGTTCCAGTGGAATTTAATACTGGTCCTGCAGGTCCTGATCAAAGCTTCATTTGAATCTTTGGATCAGGTTCCACTTAAATTCTTCTCTCTTTAAACAGCCCTGCTGCTGGCTTTAACTTCCGCTAAGAGAGTGAATGTTTTATCTGCCCTCTCTGTCGCTCCGTCATGTCTTAGAATTCAGGCTGACGGCAGCTCAGCTGATTTTAGACCAACCCAGCTTTTATGCCTAAAACATCATGAGCTCTATTTAATCAAGAGCGATATCATTGGAGGGGTCGTCCCCCCCCCTTCACACAGATCAGAAGAAGTAGCGTCTTTTTATCTCCTCTGTCCTGTGCGGGCGTTGACGTGTGACATAGCGTGCACAGCTGCAATGCGTCAACATTTGTTTGTGCATTATAGAGATGTATCTGCAGGTCTCCCGTTATCCACCCGGCGCTTGTCACACTGGCTGTGTGAGGCCATTTCTGAAGCCTACAGAGCATCAGATTTAGAGCCTCTTGTCAACCTCAGAGCACACTCGACCAGGGGTATCGTATCTTCGACTGCTTTGCATAATGGTATGTCAATGCAGGACATTTTGCACTGTGGCCGCGTGGTCAACACCCTGCTCATTTATTCGCTTTTATCTAGGTGATGTGACGGCCCGTTCCATGACACATTCTGTCCTTAGTGTTTACAGAATGAATGTTGCAGGTGATCTTGGCAAGGTCCAAATGAAGTGAAACGGGCATAAAAATTTGAAAAATGACAGCCAAAAGTAGAAAACTCAAGCAAAAATCTGCAGATATATGAATTACCACTCTACGTCAAAAAGATGAGAAAACAGAAACAGAAACTTGCAAAAATGTGGAAATTTATATCCAATGTCAAACAAAGAGCAGAGAAACATTATTTTTAAAAGTTTTTGCTACAATTTATCTAAAATTGGTATTTGGCTGGTATTTTACATGTTATTCTGTCCGTCTCATTCCAATTGGACAATAATGGCTTTTTACATGCTTCCACAGTTTTTCCTCATTTCTGCAGATTTTGGCAGATTAATGCTTTTTCTATGTTTTTACAGGTTTCATTTCATAAATTTTGGATTTTAGCTGACATTTTACGTGTTTTGCAGGTGATAACCTGCAAGAACATAGAATTGTATTCCAAAGTCCAAAAGAAGAACAAGTGGAAAAACCTACAAAAAACAGGAAATGTCTGCCAAAATCAAAATTTGTGAGTTGGGAGATATAAACTGTAAAAACACAGAAAATGAATTCCAAAGTCAGCAGAACTCACGCAAAAGCCTGTAAAAGCCAGTAGAATATCTATAATATGACTGAAGTGAATGAATTTGGTGGTTTTGCATCTTGTTGTGTCCGATTCATTCCAAGTGGACAGTAGTGGCGTTTGACATGCTTTAACAGTTTTTCCTCATTTCTGCAAATTTTGCATGACACACAAACATGAAAAATTACACTCAAATTCCAAAAGACGAGAAACGGAGGCAAAAAGGTGTGAAGATAATGAAATTGCTATCCAATGTCAAAATGTTGTGAGACATGCAAAACCTGCAAAAGCATGAAAATTGCAATCCAATATCTAAAAGCAAAGAAACAATATCTTTGCAAGTATTTTGCTCCATTTTGTCTACTTTTGGAAATTTTGCTTCCATTTTTTATAATTTCGTGCGCAATTTTGTTTCATTATTATTGCTGTTCGTGGCGATTACAGGTTTAATGACATTGCTTCTGATTTTGGACTTTGGTAGACGTTTTCCATGTTGTTAACATTTTTAAATCTCATTTAGTATCTTTTTGGAGTTTAGCTGACTTTTTTTATGTTTTTGCACTTTTCCCAACTGCAAAAACATTCCTACTTGGAGCTCTTTACCCTGAGATAGATAGCTCTCAAGCCCGGCTTCCTTCCTGGAGAAGAATCCCATATGCTGCGAGGCCTCTTCCCTGAAGCTGAAAAACTTTAGAGTAGGACCCCATCCAAAGCAGGGTCCCTACAACCCTGGCTCGGTGACTCTGCAGCCCGGCTGCCTAACTAGAGCAGCACCTCCTCTGAGCATGACCAAATCCACCATGTGTCCTCTGTGCAGGACCACATCCACCACGTGGCCTCCTCCCTGGAACTGCACCACCAAAAAAGTGTCCTGTACAGTCCCTCCGCATACTGGCTAGCATGATGGACAGGCAGGTTTTTCAGCCCGGCCACCTCCGTGGAGCTGTACAATCATAGTGCAGGTCCACATCCACTGCTTGACCTCCTACTGAGAGCTGCACCATCTTCAAGCTGTACCCCATCGAAGCACAGTCTCTCCACCCATTGGCTGGATGGCTTTTCAACCTGGCCACCTCCATGTAGCAGCATCTCCTCCGTGTAGGACACTACTTGCCACGTTGGCCCCTGCCTGGAGCATCACCACCTCCGTGAATGACCACAACTACCTCCCTGGAGTTGCACCAACTTCAAGCAGGACCCAATCCACTGAGCAGCCTCTCTGCCCCTGGCTGGATGGCTGGAACTGCAGCCTGGCCACATCCCTGGATAAGTAACACATATGTGCTGGACCTCATATGCCATGTGGCCTCCCCCCTGGAATTGCACCATCTGCAAGCTGGACCCCTTTTACTCTGCAGCCTCTTCGCAACATCGCTAGCTGGCTCTGCAGCCCAGCAACCTCCATGAAGCTCTTCACCTTGGGCTGGCTGGCTCTGCAGCCTGACCATGTCCCTAGAGCAACAACACCTCTGTGCTGTACCCTATCAGCCACATTACCTCCTGCAAGAACCTGCAGGACCCCATACACGTGCGTCCTCTCCGCCCCTGGCTAGTTGGCTCTACAGCCAAGCCACCCCCAAGTAACAGAACCACCTCTGTGCACCCCATACCCAGCACAACCTTTCTGGCCCTAGATGGCCAGCTATGCAGCCTGGCTTCCTCTCTGGAGCTCTGCAACCTGGGCTGGCAGCCTCTCCAACAAGGCCTCCTTCCTAGAACATCACCACTTCCATGTAGGAATACATCTTCCATGTGGCCTCCTCCCTGGAAATGCACTAACTCAGAGCTGGATACCTTCCAAAGCGCAGTCTCTCTGCAACTAGCTGGTTGGTTTGATACCAAGACTACACCATGGAGCATCACCAATTACTTGCAGGACCCCATCTGCTGCGTGGATTTTGTATATGCAGTGCAACATCTTAGCTGGACCAAAACCACCACACAGCCGCTACGCTGCTGCCTGGCTCGTTCTGCTGCATGGCATCCTCCCTCATGTTTCAGAGCTGGCTGGCTATGAAATACGGCCACCTCCCTGGAGCAACAATGCCTTTGTGCAGTCCGCTATTTGCCACATTGCCTCCTGCTTGGAGCAAGCTTGGAGAAGGAACCCATCCACTTCCCTGGAGTTGTGCTATCTTCGAGCAGAACCCCATCCACTTAGGAGCTTCTAAACCCCTGGCTGTATTGCTGGCTCTGGAGCCCAGCCGCATGCCTGGAGCAGTACTACCTAGGTGCAGAACCGCCTCTGTCATGTGGCCTCCTCCCTTGAATGGCACCACTTACGAGCCGGACCACATATAGTGTGAGGCCTCTCCTCATCGTGGCTAGCAGGCTCTTTTGCCCAGCCTCCTCCTGTGAGCTTTGCACATTGGACAGGCAGGTTTTTCATCCAGGCCACCTACGTGGAGCTGTTCAATCTTAATACAGGTCCACCTCCACCACTTGGCCTCTGAACGGGAGCTGTACCACCTCCCACACAGCCTCTCCACCTCTCAGATGGCTGGTTCTGGAACCCGGCCACCTTCTTGGAGAAGCGCCACCTCAGAGAAGGTCCACCTCCCTGGATTTGCACAAACACCGAGCAGAACCCAATCCACAGAGCAGCTTTTACACCCCTGGCTGGATGACTGGCTCTGCAGCCCGGCCACCTTCTTACCCATGTACAGGACCCCATATGCCACGTGGTCTCCTCCATGGAGCTGAAACACTTCCGAGCTGGACCCAATCCAGGAAACAGTTTCTCAAACACTCGCTTGCTGGCTCTGCAGACCAGCTGCCTCACTGGAGCAGCACCACATCCATGCAGGACCACATCCACATAGCTGGAGTTGCACCACCTCCTAGGTGTACTTCATAACCGCCCAGCTTATCCACACATGTGCTAGCTGGCTCTGCAGCCTGGCCACACCCTGGATCTACGTGCTTGTGCGGGCTGGCCATGGAATCCATTCACCTCCATTGATCTTCAAGACCTGTGTGCATGACACATTTTGCCACATTGCCTCCTGGATTGAGCAGCATCAACTCCACGAAGAATCTTATCCATCTCTCTGACGCTATCTTGCTCTCTTTGTAGCCCAGCTGCCTTACTGGAGTGGCACCACTTCCTTACAGGACTGCATCCACCTAGCTGGAGTTGTACCACATCCTAGGTATACCACATCACCTCCCAGCTTCTCCACCAATGAGCTGGCTGGCTCTGCAGCCTGGCCACACCCTTGTGCTGGCTGACTCTGGAACCAATTCACCTCCATTGATCTTCAAGACCAGTGTGCAGGACGCTTTTCGCCACATTGCCTCCTACCTTGAGCAGTATCAATTCCACCAAGAACCTTATCCATCTCTCTGACGCTAGCATGCTCTTTTTGCAGCCCAGCAACTCCCTGGAACTCCCTGGAACTGCACTAAATCCAAGCAGGACACAACACCTTCAGCGGCTTCTCTGCCCCTGGCTGGCTAGGTGTGATGCCACTTTCCGATGTGGAGCATCACCAACTCCTTGCTGGACACCATCTGTCATGTGTCTACCACCATGGTGCTGTACCACATCTGAGCTGGACCCTATCCACCGAAAGGCATAACTGCAGCTGCCTGGCTAGTTCTGCTGCCTGGCATCCACCCTGGAGCTCTGGCCCCATGCTTGCTGGGACTGCAGCCTGGCAGCTTATCTCGAACATCACTGCCTCTGTGCAAGATCCCATCTGTGCCGTGCCCTCCTTCTTTGACCTGAAACACCTCCATGCTGGACACCACCAAGGACACGGTCTTTCCTTCCTTCTCTGCTTGTCCTCCTCCGTAGAGCTCTGTACTCTGGTCTGGCAGGCTCTGCAGCCTGGCTGCATCCCTGGTGCAGCACCACATCTGTGCAGGACCACATCCACCATGTGGCCTCCTCCTTGGAACTGCACAACCAAAAAGGGTCCTGTGTGGCCTCTCCACATAAAGGCTAGCTGGCTTTGCAGCCTGGCCACCTCCATGTAGCTCTTCACCTTGAGCTGGTTGGCTCTTCAACGAGGCCACCTTCCTAAATAAGTAACACCTTTGTGCAGGACTCCAGCTCTGAGGTGGTGCATTACCATGGAAGGAGGCCACTCAGCAGATGTATTCCTGCATGGAGGTGGTGCTGTTTTAGGGAGGTGGTAGGGTTGCAGAGGCTACCAGCCCAGGTTGCAGAGCTCGAAAGAGGAAGCCAGGCTGAAGAGATAGCCATCTAGGGCCAGACATTTTAGGTGGGGTATGTGGTTCTGCACAGAGGTGTTTTTGTTCCATGAAGGTGGCTTGGCTGTAGAGCCAACCAACCAGGGGAGGAGAGGTCGAACGGTGTATGGTGTTCAGCTATGAAGTGGTGCAGCTCCAAGCAGGCTGTAATGTGGCTGATAGGGTCCAGCACATAGGTGTTGCTGCTGTAGGGACATGGTCAGGCTGCAGAGTCAGCCAGCCCAATGTGAAGAGCTTCATGGTAGTGGCTGGGCTGCAGAGCCAGCTGACCAGGATGAGGAGAGGACACAGAGAGTATAGTGTCCAGTTCAGAGATGGTGTTCTTCCATGGGAGAGGACATAGTTCATATGTGGTCCAACACATATATGGTGCTTCTAGTGGGATGTGGACAAGCTGCAGAGCCAGCCATCCGGCCATGGGCAGAGAGGCTGCTCAATGGATTGGGTCCTGCTCAGAGTTGGTGCTGCTCCATGGAGATGCATGGGGTAGTGGTCGGAAGAGTTGGTGCTCCAGGGATGTGGCTGGGTTGCAGAGCCACCAAGGTGAGGGGCGGAAAGGCTGTGCGGTGATGGGTACAGCTAGAAGGTGGTGCAGCTCCCTGTAGGAGGCCACGTGGTGGATGTGGACCTGGACTAGCATTGTACAGCTTCACTGAGGTGGACGGGATGAAAAACCAACCTGTCAAACATGCAGAGCTCCCAGAAGGAGGCTGGGCAACAGATCCAGTTAATCAGGATGAAGAGAGTCCTCACAGTGTATGTAGTCCAGTTCGGAGGTGGTGCCACTCCAGGGAGGAGGCTACGTCACGGATGCGGTCTTGCATGGAGATTGTGCTGCTCCAGGCATACGGCTGGGCTGCAGAGCCAGCAATCCAGCCATGGGCAAAGAGGCTGCTTGGTGGATTGGGTCAGATTTGGTGCAGCACCAAGGATTTGGATAGGGTCCTTCATGGAGATGCTGCTAAACCATGGAGGCAGTCTGGCTGAAGAACCAGCTAGCCAGGTGCGGAGAGTCCGCAAGGTGTATGAGGTGCTGCTAGGAGGTGTTACAGCTCCAGGCAGATGGATGGCATCCTTCAAGTAGGGTGGATTGGATCCTTCAACTAGGTTTGCAGATCTAGGGAGGTAGCCATTCTGTAAAGCCAGCCATGCAGGGGTGTAGAGGCCATGCAGTGGATGGGTTCCAGCCCATATGTTTAGCAACTCAAAGGAGGAAGCCACACAGCGGATAGAGTCCAAATCAGAGTTGATACATCTAGGAGGCCATGCAGCAAATGGTGTCTTATACAGAGGTGTAGCTGCTCCAGGGAGGCAGCCAGGCTGCAGTCGCATCCAGCCCAGTGTAAAGAGCTCCAGGTAGGAGGAAAGGCTGAGTAGCCAGCCAGCCACGGTTAAGAATAATTGTGTCCTTGATGTGGGAGGTTTTGCAGCTCCATGGAGGAGGCCACATGCATTTATGTGTCTAGAGTCAAGGTGAAGCTTCTCAAGAGAGTCTGTCCTGGCTGCAGAGCCAGCCACTCTAGGGCACAGAGATGCAGGGAGGAAGCAAAGATGCAATGCCATCCAGCCAGTCGTATAAGGCTGTGTAGTGGATGAGTTCCAGTTTGGATGTGGTGCAGCACCAGGGAGGAGGCCACACAGCAGAACTAGCCAGACAGTAGTGTAGAGCCTGTGACATGGATGTGTTACAGCTAAGATTTGGGGCAGCATCATGCAGAAGGCCACTTAGCAGATGGGGTCCTGCAAGTAGTTGGTGATGCTGCAGGGTCGAGGCTTGACATTAGAAACAACCAGCCAACCGCAGAGAGGCTGCGCTTTGGAAGGTGACCAGCTCTGAAGTGGTGCATTTCCAGGGAGGAGGCCACATGGCAGATGTGGTCCTACATGGATGTTGTTCTGTTCCAAGGAGGTGGCCTTGATGCAGAGACTGCCAGCCTAGGATGCAGAGCTCCAGAGAGGAAGCCAGTTTGCAGAGATGGCCATCTAGGGCCAGAAAGGACATGCAATGGATGGGGTTCTGCACAGAGGTGGTTCTGTTCTATGGAGGTGGCTTTGCATTATAACCATCCAGCCAGGGGTGAAGAAGCCACATGGTAGATGGGGTCCAGCTATGAGGTGGTGCCGCTCAAGGGAGGAGGCCACGTGATCGAGTCATTCCTGCACCTAAGTAGTGCTGCTCCAGGCATGTGGCTGGGCTGCAGGGCCAGCAATGCAGCTATTGGCATAGAGAATGCTCAATAGATTATGTCCTGTTCTGACTTGATGCAGCACCAAGGATTTGGATAAGTTCCATCACGGATGTGCTGTTAAACCATGGAAGAATTCATGCTGCAGAGTCAGCTAGCCAGGTGCGGAGGTGTATAAGGTACTACTAAGAGGTGTTACAACTCCAGGCAGATGGATGGCATCCTTCAACTTGGTTTGAAGCTCCAGGGAGGTAGCCGGTTGGCAGAGCCAGCTATTCAGGGTGTAGAGGCCATGCAGTGAATGTGGTCCAGGTAATATGTTTAGTAGTTCCAGGGACTATGCCACACAGCAAATGGGGTCCAACTCAGAGTTGATGCTTCTCGAGGAAGGAAGCCAAAAAAGATGGGGGACAGGCACAGACATGGTGCAACTCCAGTGAGGAGTCCACATAGCAGATGAGGTCTTGCTCAGAGATGTAGCTGTTCCATGGAGGCATCCAGGCTCAAGAGCCACACAACCAGGTGTAAAGAACTCTGGGTAGGAGGACAAGATGTGGAGCCAGCCAGCCAAGTTTAAGAGTGATTGTGTCCTTTATGGGGTGGAGCTCAGAGGTGTTACAGCTCGAAGGAGGAGGCCACATTTGATTATGGGTCCTGAGTCGAGGTGGTGCTTCTCAAGAGAGGCGGCCCTGGCTGCAGGGCCAGCCACTCCAGAGTGCAGAGATTTAGGGAGGTGGCCAGGCAGTAAAGCCAGCCAGCAAGAGGAAGAGAGGCTGTGTGGTGGATGAAGTCCAGCTTGGATGTGGTGCAGCACCACGGAGGAGGCCACCCAGAAGAACTAGCCAGGCAGCAGCGTAGAGGCTGTGAGGTGATTTGGTCTAGTTCAGATGTGGCGAAGCTTCATGCAGATCGCCACGCAGCAGATGGGGTCCTGCTGGTAGTTGGTAATGCTCCAGGGTAGATGTTTGGCATCAGACACAACCAGCCAGGTGCAGAGAGGCTGCACTTGGGATAGTGTCCAGCTCTGAGGTTGTGCATTTTCATGGAGGAGGCCACACAGCAGATGTTTTCCTACATGGAGGTGGTGCTGTTCTAGGGAGGCGGTAGGGTTGCAGAGGCTGCCAGCCCAGGTTTCAGAGCTCTAGGGAGGAAGCCAGGCTGCAGAGCTAGCCATCTAGGGTCCGAAAGGTTTGGAGTGGTATGTGGTTCTGCACACAGGTGGTTTTGTTCCATGAAGGTGGCTTGTCTGTAGAGCCAACCAGCAAGGGGCCGAGAGGTTGCACAGTGTATGGTGTTCAGCTATGAGGTGGTGCAGCTCTAAGCAGGAGGTAGTGTAGCTGATAGGGTCCAGCACAGAGGTGTTTGTACATAGGTGTAGCTGCTCCAGGGAGGCAGCAAGGCTGCAGTCACATCCAGCCCAGTGTAAAGAGCTCCAGGTAGGAGGATATGCTGAGGAGCCAGCCAGCCAGGGTTAAGAATTGTTGTGTCCTTGATGTGGGAGGTGTTACAGCTCCATGGAAGAGGCCACATGTGATTATGGGTCTTGAGTTGATGTGAAGCTTCTCAAGAGAGACAATCCTGGCTGCAGAGCCAGCCACTCTAGGGCACAGCTTCATGGAGGACGCCACGTGCGATCTTGGGTCTTGAGACAATGTGGTGTTTCTAGAGATAGGCAGCCCTAGCTACAGAGCCAGCCACTCTAGGGCACAGAGATCCAGGGAGGAGGCCAGGATGTAATGCCATCCAGCCAGTGGTAGAAGGCTATGTTGTGGATGAGTTCCAGATTGGATGTGGTGCAACACCAGGGAGGAGGCCACACAGCAGAACTAGCCAGGCAGTAGCTTAGAGCCTGTGACATGGATGTAGTCCAGCTCAGATGTGGTGCAGCATCATGCAGAAGGCCATGTAGCAGATGTGGTCCTGCAAGTAGTTGGTGATGCTGCAGGGTCGAGGCTTGACATCAGACACAACCAGCCAGCTGCAGAGAGGCTGCGCTTTGGAAAATGTCCAGCTCTGAAGTGGTGCATTTCCAGGGAGGAGGCCATATGGCAGATGTGGTCCTACATGGATGTTGTGCTGTTCCAGGGAGGTGGCCTTGTTTCATAGTTTGCCAGGCTACGATGTAGAGATCCAGAGAGGAAGCCATTCTGCAGAGATGGCCATCTAGGGCCAGAAAGTTCATGCAATGAATGGGGTTTTGCACAGAGGTGGTTCTGTTACATGGAGGTGGCTTTGCTTTTTAGCCATCAGCCAGGGGCGGATAAGTCGCATGGTGGATGGGGTCCAGCTATGTGGTGGTGCAACTCCAGGCAGGAGACAATGTGGCTGAGAGGGTCCTACACAAAGGTGCTACTTTTTTAGGAAGGTGGCCTGGTTGAAGTGCCAACCAGCCCAAGGTGAACAGCTTTATGGAAGTGGATGGGCTGCAAAGCCAGCTAGCCATTATGTGGAGAGGCCACACAGGACCATTTTTAGTTGTGCAGTTTCAGGGAGGAGGCCCCCTGGTGGTAGTGGTCCTGCACTGAGGTGGTGCTGCTCCAGAGATGTGGCCAGGCTGCAGAACCAGCCAGCCCAGAGTACAGAGCTCCATGGAGGAGGACAGGCTGAGACGGTGGGAAAGACCATGTCCTTGGTGGTGTCTAGCACGGAGGTGTTTCAGGTCCAAGAAGGAGGGCATGGTGCAGATGGGATCCTGCACAGAGGCAGTGATGCTCAAGATAAGCTGCCAGGCTGCAGTCCTAGCAAGAATCTGGCAGAGCTCCAGGGAGGATGCCAGGCAGCAGAACTAGCCAGGCAGCTGCAGTTACACCTTTTGGTGGATAGGGTCCAGCTCAGATGTGGTTAAGCACTATGGTGGTAGACACATGACAGATGATGTCCTACAAGGAGGTGGTGATGCTCCACATCAGAAGATGGCATCACACCTAGCCAGCCAGGGGCAGAGAGTCCACTCAAGTTGTTGTGTCCGGCTTGGATTTAGTGTAGTTCTAAGGAGATGGATAAGGTCCTTCACGGAGTTGGTGTTGCTCAAGGCAGGAGGCAATGTGGCAAAAAGTGTTCTGCACACAGGTCTTGAAGATCAATGGAGGTGAATGGGTTCCAGAGTCAGCCAGCACAAGCGTGTGGCCAGTCTGCAGAGCCAGCCAGCTTATGGGTGGAGAAGCTGGGCAGTGTTGCGATAAACCTAGGAGGTGGTGCAACTCCAGGTAGGTGGATGCAGTCCTGCAAGGAGGTGGTGCCGCTCCAGTGAGGCAGCTGGGCTGCAAAGAGAGCGAGCTAGCATCAGAGAGATGGATAAGGTTCTTCATGGAGTTGGTGCTGCTCAAGCCAGGAGGTAACATGGCAAAAAGGGTCCTACACACAGGTGTTGAAGATCAAAGGATTAGAAAGTGTTCCAGAGCCAGCCAGCACAAGGCGCATAGCTCCAGGGTGTGTCCAGGCTGCAGAGCCAGCCAGCACATGAGTGGAGAAGCTGGGCGGTGATGAGGTACAACTAGGAGGTGGTGCAACTCCAGCTAGATGGATGTGGTCCAGCACGGAGGTAGTGCTGCTCCAGTGAAGCAGCCAGGTTGCAGTACCTCATACACCTTGCGAACTCTCCGCACCTGGCTATCTGGCTCTGCAGCCAGACTGCCTCCATGGTTTAGCAGCATCTCTGTGATGGACATTATCCAAATCCTCGGTGCTGTACCAAATGAGACCCAATCCACTGAGCGTCCTCTATGCCCATGGCTGGATTGCTGGCTTTGCAGCCCAGCCGCATGTCTTTCCCAGCATTACCTCCGTGCAGAACCGAATCAATTATGTGGAGTCCTCCCAGGAGCGGTACCACCTCCGAGATGTAAGACATACACTGTGAGGCCTTTCCTCATCCTGGCTAACTGGCTCTTTTGTCCAGCCTCCTCCAGGGAGCGTTGCAAGTTGGACAGGCAGGTTTTGTGCCTGGCCACCTACGTGGAGCTGTACAATCTTACTGCAGGTCCACATCCACCGAGTGGCCTCCTACCGAGAGCTGCACCATCTTCTATCTGTACCCCATCGAAGCACAGCCTCACCACCCCTTGACTGGATGGCTCTGCAACCTGGTCACCTCCATGGAGCAGCAACTCCTCGGTATAGGAAACTACTTGCCATGTTGGCCCCTGCCTGGATCATCACCACCTCTGTGAACGACCCATCCACCTCCTTGGAGTTGCCCCAACTTCAAGCAGGACCCAATCCACTGAGCAGCCTCTCTGCACCTGGCTTGATGTCAATGTCTGGAACTACAGCCTGGACACATCCCTGGAGAAGTACCACATATGTGCAGGACGACATATGGCACATGGTCTCCCCCCTGGAATTATACCATCTCGGAGCTGGACCCCATATACTCAGTGGCCTCTTCGCATCATCGCTAGCTGGCTCTGGAGTCCAGCAACTTCAATGAATCTCTTTACATTGGGCTGGCTGGCTCTGCAGTCTGACAACATCCCTACAGCAGCAACACATCTCTGCTGGACCCTATCAGCCACATTACCTCCTGCTTGAACCTGCACCATTTCATAGCTGGACCCCATCCACCGTGCATCCTCTCTGCCCCTGGCTAGTTGGCTCTACAGCCAAGCCACCTCCATGGAACTTAACCACTTCTGTGCTGAACCCCATACCCCGCACAACCTTTCTGGCCCTAGATGGCCGGCATTGTAGTCTCACGCAGTCTCTCTGCAACTGGCTGGTTGGTCTGATGCCAAGATTCCACCATGGAGCATCAACAACTACTTGTACGACCCCATCTGCTGTGTGGCCTTTTGCATGATGCAGTGCCACATCTTAGCTGGACCAAATCTACCACACAGCAGCATGGCCTGGCTAGTTTTGCTGCATGGCATCCTCCCTTGTTTTTCAGAGCAGGCTGGCTATGAATACGGCCACCTCCTTGGAGCAGTAACGCCTTTGTGCAGTACACTATTTGCCTCGCTGCCTCCTGCTTGGAGCAACACCACCTCGGTGAAGGAACCCATCCACCTCCCTGGAGTTGCGCCAACTCCAAGCAGAACCCCATCCACTGAGCAGTTTCTACACCCCTGGCTGAATTGCTGGCTAGCAGCCCAGACACATGCCTGGAGCAGCAAAACTTCGGTGGAGGACCACCTCCGTGGAGGACCACATGCATCACGTGGCCTCCTCCATGGAGCGGCACCACCTCTGAGCAGGACCACATGCACTATGAGGACTCTCCTCATCCTGGCTAACTGGCTCTGTTGCCCAGCCTCCTCCTTGGAGCTCTGCACGTTTGACAGGTTGGTTTTTCATCCCGTCCAGCTCTGTGAAGCTGTACAATTGTAGTGCAGGTCCACATCCACCACGTGGCCTCCTACAGGGAGTTACACCACCTTCTAGCTGTACCCCATCACCGCATATCCTTTCCGCTCCTCAGCTTGGTGGCTCTACAACCTGGCCACATCCCTGGAGCACCATCTCCTCCGTCCACAACCCCATTCACCTCCCAGCAGTGGAAGATCAAGGTCTTGGAGCCTGGAAGAGCAGTGGAAGTGGAAGATCGAGGTCTCGGAGCCTGGGAGAGCAGTGGAAGTGGAAGTTTGAGGTCTCAGAGCCTGGGAGAGCAGTGGAAGTGTAAGCTCGATGTCTCGGAGCCTAGTAGAGCAGTGGAAGTGGATGATCGAGGTCTCTGAACCTGGGACAGCAGAGGAAGTGGAAGATACCTGTCTTGGGGCATGGAGGAGGAGTGGAAGATCAAGGTCTCGGAGCCTGGACTAGCAGTGGAAGTGGATTATCGAGGTCTCGAAGCCTGGGAGAGCAGCGAAAAATTAAGGTCTCGGAGCCTGGGAGAGGAGTGGAAGTGGATTATCGAGGTCTCGAAGCCTGGGAGAACAGTGGAAGAACAAGGTCTCGGAGCCAGGGAGAGCAATGGAAGATCGAGGTCTCGGAGCCTGGGAGAGCAGTGGAAGTGGAAGATAGAGGTCTCGGAGCCTGGGAGAGCAATGGAAGTGAATTATCGAGGTCTTGAAGCCTGGGACAGCAGTGGAAGATAAAGGTCTTGGAGCCTGGGAGAGTAGTGGAAGTGGAAGAAGATTGAACCCTTGGAGCCTGGAAGAGTAGTGGAAACAGAAGTTGATTGAAGCCTCGGAGCCTGGAAGAGAAGTGGATGCGGAAGATGATCGAAGCCTCGGAGCCTGGAAAAGTAGTAGAAGCAGAAGATGATCGAAGCATCAGAGCCTAGAAGAGTATTGGAAGAAGAAAATGATCGATGCCTGGGAGCCGAGAAGAGTAGTGGTATTGGAAGATGATCGAAGCCTCGGAGCCTGGAGCAACAGTGGAAGCAGAAGATGATAGAAGCCTCGGAGCATGGAAGAGTAGTGAAAGCGGATGATGATCGATGCCTCAGAACCTGGAAGAGTAGTGGAAGCGGAAGATTACGAAAGCCTCAGAGCCAGGAAGAATAGTGGAAGCGGAAGATGATCGAAGCCTCAGAGCCTGGAAGAATAGAGGAAGCGGAAGATCGCGGTCTCAGAGCCTGGAGGAGCATTGGAAGCGGAAGATGATCGAAGCCTTGGAGACTGGAAGAGTAGTGGAAGCGGAAGATGATCGAAGCTTCGGAGCCTGGAAGAGTAGTGGAAGCAGAAGATGATCAAAGCCTCAGAGCCTAGAAGAGAAGTGAACCAGAAGATGATGGAATCCTCAGAGCCTGAAAAAGTAGTGGCAGTGGAAGATTATCGATGCCTGGGAGCCTGGAAGAGTAGTGGAATTGGAAGATGATCCAAGCCTCGGAGCCTAGAAGAGTAGTGGAAGCAGAAGATGATCGAAGCCTCAGAGCCTGGTAGAGTAGTGGAAGCGTAAGATGATCGATGCCTCGGAGCCTGGAAGAGTAGTAGAAACTGAAGAGGATCGAAGCCTAGGAGCCTGGAAGAGTAATGGAAGCGGAAGATGATCGAAGCCTCGGATCCTTGAAGAGTAGTGGAAGCGGAATATGATTGAAGCCTCAGAGCCTGGAAGAGTAGTGGAACCGGAAGATGATCGAATCCTCTGAGCCTAGAAGTGTATTGGAAGTGGAAGATCGAGGTCTCGGAGCCTGGAGGAGCAGTGGAAGTGGAAGATGATCAAAACCTCGGAGCATGGAAGGTTAATGGAAGCGGAAGATGATCAAAGCCTCAGAGCCTGGAAGAGTAGTGGAAGATGATCGAAGCCTCGGAGCCTGGAGGATTAGTTAAAGTGGAAGATGATCGAAGCCTTGGAGCCTAGAAGAGTATTGGAAGTGGAAGATCGAGGTCTCGGAGCCTGGAGGAGCAGTGGAAGCGGAAGATGATCAAAGCCTCGGAGCATGGAAGATTAATGGAAGCAGAAGATGATCAAAGCCTAGGTGCCTGGAAGAGTAGTGGAAGCGGAAGATGATTGATGCCTTGGAGCCTGGAAGAGTAGTGGAAGTGGAATATGATCGAAGCCTCGGAGCCTGGAAGAGTAGTGAAAGCAAAAGATTGAGGTCTCGGAGCCTGGAGGAGCATTGGAAGCGGAAGATGATCGAAGATTTGGAGACTGGAAGAGTAGTGGAAGTGGAAGATGATCAAAGCTTCTGAGCCTGGAAGAGTAGTGAAAGTGGAAGATCGAGGTCTCGGAGTCTGGACGAGCAGTGGAAGTGGAAGATCGAGGTCTGGGATACTGGAGGAGAAGTGGAAGTGGAATATCGAAGCAAGGGAGCCTGGAAGAGTAGTGGAAGTGGAAGATCGCAGTCTCGGAGCCTGGAGGAGCATTGGACGCGGAAGATGATCGAAACCTTGGAGACTGGAAGAGTAGTGGAAGCGGAAGATGATCGAAGCTTCGGAGCCTGGAAGAGTAGTGAAAGTGGAAGATTGAGGACTCGGAGTCTGGACTAGCATTGGAAGCGGAAGATGACCAAAGCCTTGGAGCCAAGAAGAGTAGTGGTATTGGAAGATGATCCAAGCCTCGGAGCCTGGAGCAGTTATGGAAGTAGAAGATGATAGAAACCTTGGAGCATGGAAGAGTAGTGGAAGCGGATGATGATCGATGCCTCAGAGCCTGGAAGAGTAGTGGAAGTGGAAGATGACCGAAGCCTCAGAGCCAGGAAGAATAGTGTAAGCGAAAGATGATCGAAGCCTCGGAGCCTGGAAGAGTAGTGGAAGCGGAAGATCGCTGTCTCAGACCCTGGAGGAGTATTGGAAGCGGAAGATGATCGAAGCTTCGGAGCCTGGAAGAGTAGTGAAAGTGGAAGATAGAGGTCTCGGAGTTTGGACGAGCAGTGGAAGTGGAAGCTCGAGGTCTCGGAGACTGGAGGAGCAGTGGAAGCGGAAGATGATCGAAGCCTCAGAGCCTGGAAGAGTAGTGGAAGAAGAAGATGAACTAAGCCTTGGAGCCTGGAAGAGTAGTGGAAGCGGGTGATGATTAAAGCCTCGGAGCATGGAAGAGTAGTGGAAGCTGAAGATTATCGAAGCCTCGGAGCTTGGAAGAGTAGTGGAACCGGAAGATGATCTAATCCTCGGAGCCTAGATGTTTTGTGGAAGCGGAAGATCAAGGTCTCGGAGACTGGAGGAGTAGGGGAAGCGGAAGATGATAAAAGCCTCAGAGCCAGGAAGAGTAGTGGAAGCGGAAGATGATCGAAGCCTCGGAGCCTGGAAGAGTAGTGAAAGTGGAAGATCGAGGTCTCAGAGTCTGGATGAGCAGTGGAAGTGGAAGATCGAGGTCTAGGATACTGGAGGAGAAGTGGAAGTGGAATATCGAAGCATGGGAGCCAGGAAGAGTAGTGGAAGCGGAAGATGATCGAAGCCTCGGAGACTGGAAGAGTAGTGGAAGCGGAAGATCGCAGTCTCGGAGCCTGGAGGAGCATTGGAAGCGGAAGATGATCAAAGTCTTGGAGCCTGGAAGAGTAGAGGAAGCGGAAGATGATCGAAGCTTCGGAGCCTGGAAGAGTAGTGGAAGCAGAAGATGATTGATGCCTGGGAGACGAAAAGAGTAGTGGTATTGGAAGATGATCCAAGCCTCGGAGCCTGGAGCAGCAATGGAAATAGAAGATGATAGAAACCTCGGAGCCTGGAAGAGTAGTGGAAGTGGAAGATGACCGAAGCCTCAGAGCCAGGAAGAATAGTGGAAGCGGAAGATGATCGGAGCCTGGAAGAGTAGTGAAGCAGAAGATCGCTGTCTCAGAGCCTGGAGGAGCATTGGAATCGGAAGATGATCGAATCCTCGGAGCCTAGATGTGTTGTGGAAGCGGAAGATCAAGGTCTCAGAGACTGGAGGAGCAGGGGAAGTAGAAGATGATAGAAGCCTCAGAGCCAGGAAGAGTAGTGAAAGCGGAAGATGATCGAAGCCTCGGAGCCTGGAAGAGTAGTGGAAGTGGAAGATTATCGCTGTCTCAGAGCCTGGAGGAGCATTGGAAGTGGAAGATGATCGAAGCTTCGGAGCCTGGAAGAGTAGTGAAAGTGGAAGATGATTCAAGCCTCGGAGCCTGGAAGAGTAGTGGAAGCGGAAGATCGCTGTCTCAGAGCCTGGAGGAGCATTGGAAGCGGAAGATGATCGAAGCCTTGGAGACTGGAAGAGTAGAAGAGTAGTGGAAGCGGAAGATGATCCAAGCTTCGGAGCCTGGAAGAGTAGTGGAAGTGGAAGATTATCGAAGCCTCGGAGCCTGAAAGAGAAGTGGAAGAGGAAGATGATCAAAGCCTCTGAGGATGGAAGAGTAGTGGAAGCAGAAAATGATCAAAGCCTCTGAGCCTGGAAGAGTATTGGAAGCGGAAGATGATCAAAGCCTCGGAGCTTGGAAGAGTAGTGGAAGAGGAAGATGATCGAAGCCTCTGAGCTTGGAATAGTAGTGGAAGCGGAAGATGATCGAAGCCTTGGAGACTGGAAGAGTAGTGGAAGCGGAAGATGATTGAAGCTTCGGTGCCTGGAAGAGTAGTGATAGTGGAAGATCGAGATCTTGGAGTCTGGACTAGCAGTGGAAGTGGAAGATCGAGGTCTTGGAGACTGGAAGAGCAGTGGAAGCGGAAGATGATCGAAGCCTTGGAGCCTGGAAGAGTAGTGGAAGAAGAAGATGATCGAAGCCTCTGAGCCTGGAAGAGTAGTGGAAGCGGGTGATGATTATAGCCTCGGAGCCTGGAAGAGTAGTGAAAGTGGAAGATGATTCAAGCCTCAGAGCCTACAAGAGTAGTGGAAGCGGAAGATGATCGAAGCTTCGGAGCCTGGAAGAGTAGTGGAAGGAAAAGATGATCGAAGCTTCAGAGACTGGAAGAGTAGTGGATCCGGAAGATGATCGAATCCTCGGAGCCTGGAAGTGTAGTGGAAGCAGAAGATGATCGAAGCCTCAGAGCCTGGAAGAGTAGTGGATCCGGAAGATGATCGAATCCTCGAAGCCTGGAAGTGTTGTAGAAGCTGAAGATGATCAAAGCATAGGAGCCTGGAAGAGTATTGGAAGCAGAAGATGATTGATGCCTGGGAGCCGAAAAGAGTAGTGGTATTGGAAGATGATCCAAGCCTCGGAGCCTGGAGCAGCAATGGAAGTAGAAGATGATAGAAACCTCGGAGCATGGAAGAGTAGTGGACGTGGATGATGATCGATGCCCCAGAGCCTGGAAGACTAGTGGAAGTGGAAGATGACCGAAGCCTCAGAGCCAGGAAGAATAGTGGAAGCGGAAGATGATCGGAGACTGGAAGAGTAGTGGAAGCGGAAGATCGCTGTCTCAGATCCTGGAGGAGCATTGGAAGCGGAAGATGATTGAAGCCTTGGAGACTGGAAGAGTAGTGGAAGCGGAAGATGATCGAAGCTTCGGAGCCTGAAGAGTAGTGAAAGTGGAAGATCGAGGTCTTGGAGTCTGGACGAGCAGTGGAAGTGGAAGATCGAGGTCTCGGAGACTGGAGGAGCAGTGGAAGCGGAAGATGATCGAAACCTCATAGCCTGGAAGAGTAGTGGAAAAAGAAGATGATTGAAGCCTCGGAGCATGGAAGAGTAGTGGAAGCGGATGATGATCGATGCCTCAGAACCAGGAAGAATAGTGGAAGTGGAAGATGATCGAAGATTTGGAGACTGGAAGAGTAGTGGAAGTGGAAGATGATCGAAGCTTCTGAGCCTGGAAGAGTAGTGAAAGTGGAAGATCGAGGTCTCGGAGTCTGGACGAGCAGTGGAAGTGGAAGATCTGAGGTCTTGGATACTGGAGGAGAAGTGGAAGTGGAATATCGAAGCATGGGAGCCAGGAAGAGTAGTGAAAGCGGAAGGTGATCGAAGCCTCGGAGCCTGGAAGAGTAGTGGAAGAAGAAGATGATTGATGCCTGGGAGCCGAAAAGAGTAGTGGTATTGGAAGATGATCCAAGCCTCGGAGCCTGGAGCAGCAATGGAAGTAGAAGATGATAGAAACCTTGGAGCATGGAAGAGTAGTGATAGTCGAAGATCGAGGTCTCGGAGTCTGGACTAGCAGTGGAAGTGGAAGATCGAGGTCCTGGAGACTGGAGGAGCAGTGGAAGCGGAAGATGATCGAAGTCTCAGAGCCTGGAAGAGTAGTGGAAGAAGAAGATGATCGAAGCCTCTGAGCCTGGAAGAGTATTGGAAGCGGGTGATGATTAAAGCCTCGGAGCCAGGAAGAGTAGTGAAAGTGGAAGAAGATAGAAGCCTCGGAACCTGGAAGAGTAGTGGAAGCGGAAGATTATCGAAGCCTCGGAGCCTGGAAGAGTAGTGGAACCGGAAGATGATCGAATCCTCGGAGCCTAGATGTGTTGTGGAAGCGGAAGATCAAGGTCTCGGAGACTGGAGGAGCAGGGGAAGCAGAAGATGATAGAAGCCTCAGAGCTTGGAAGAGTAGTGGATGTGGAAGATGATCGAAGCCTCGGAGCCAGGAAGAGTAGTGGAAGCGGATGATGAT
This sequence comes from Nematolebias whitei, assembly GCF_014905685.2. Lineage (NCBI taxonomy): Eukaryota > Metazoa > Chordata > Actinopteri > Cyprinodontiformes > Rivulidae > Nematolebias > Nematolebias whitei. The sequence continues at coordinate 105,843 of NW_023618571.1, forward strand.
TGAAGCCTAGGAGCCTTGAAGATTAGTGAAAGTGGAAGAAGATTGAAGCCTCGGAGCCTGGAAGAGTAGTGGAAGCGGAAGATTATCGAAGCCTCGGAGCCTGGAAGAGTAGTGGAACCGGAAGATGATCGAATCCTCGGAGCCTAGATGTGTTGTGGAAGCGGAAGATCAAGGTCTCGGAGACTGGAGGAGCAGGGGAAGCGGAAGATGATAGAAGCCTCAGAGCTTGGAAGAGTAGTGGACGCGGAAGATAATCGAAGCATCAGAGCCTGGAAGAGTATTGGAAGCAGAAGATGATCGATGCCTGGGAGCCGAGAAGAGTAGTGGTATTGGAAGATGATCCAAGCCTCGGAGCCCGGAGCAGCAATGGGAGTAGAAGATGATAGAAACCTCGGAGCATGGAAGAGTAGTGGAAGCGGATGATGATCGATGCCTCAGAGCCTGGAAGAGTAGTGGAAGTGGAAGATGACCGAAGCCTCAGAGCCAGGAAGAATAGTGGAAGCGGAAGATGATCGAAGCCT
>NW_023618571.1:106463-109221 GCF_014905685.2 Nematolebias whitei
TTCCACTTCCACTGCTCGTCCAGACTCCGAGACCTCGATCTTCCACTTTCACTACTCTTCCAGGCTCAGAAGCTTCGATCATCTTCCACTTCCACTACTCTTCCAGTCTCCAAATCTTCGATCATCTTCCGCTTCCACTATTCTTCCTGGTTCTGAGGATTCGATCATCTTCCGGATCCACTACTCTTCCAGGCTCTGAGGCTTCGATCAACTTCTGCTTCCACTACTCTTCCAGGCTCCGAGGATTTGATCATCTTCCGGATCCACTACTCTTCCAGTCTCTGAGGCTTCGATCATCTTTTCCTTCCACTACTCTTCCAGGCTCTGATGCTTCGATCATCTTCCGCTTCCACTACTCTTCCAGGCTCTGAGGCTTGAATCATCTTCCACTTTCACTACTCTTCCAGGCTTCGAGGCTTTAATCATCACCCTCTTCCACTACTCTTCCAGGCTCAGAGGCTTCGATCATCTTCTTCGTCCACTACTCTTCCAGGCTCTGAGGCTTCTATCATCTTCCGCTTCCACTGCTCTTCCAGTCTCCAAGACCTCAATCTTCCACTTCCACTGCTAGTCCAGACTCCAAGAGCTCGATCTTCCACTATCACTACTCTTCCAGGCTCCGAAGCTTCGATCATCTTCCGCTTCCTCTAGTCTTCCAGGCTCCAAGGCTTTGATCATCTTCCGCTTCCAATGCTCCTCCAGGCTCCGAGACTGCGATCTTCCGCTTCCACTACTCTTCCAGGCTCCGAGGCTTCGATCATCTTCCGCTTCCAATGCTCTTCCTGGCTCCCATGCTTCGATATTCCACTTCCACTTCTCCTCCAGTATCCTAGACCTCGATCTATCACTTCCACTGCTCGTCCAGACTCCGAGACCTCGATCTTCCACTTTCACTACTCTTCCAGGCTCCGAGGCTTCGATCATCTTCCGCTTCCACTACTCTTCCTGGCTCTGAGGCTTTTATCATCTTCCACTTCCCCTACTCCTCCAGTCTCCGAGACCTTGATCTTCCGCTTCCACAACACATCTAGGCTCCGAGGATTAGATCATCTTCCGGTTCCACTACTCTTCCAGGCTCTGAGGCTTATATATTCTTTAGCTTCCACTACTCTTCCAGGCTCCGAGGCTTTAATCATCACCCGCTTCCACTACTCTTCCAGGCTCCAAGGCTTAGTTCATCTTCTTCTTCCACTACTCTTCCAGGCTCTGAGGCTTCGATCATCTTCCGCTTCCACTGCTCCTCCAGTCTACGAGACCTCGATCATCCACTTCCACTGCTCGTCCAGACTCCGAGACCTCTCTCTTCCACTTTCACTACTCTTCCAGGCTCCAAAGCTTCGATCATCTTCCGCTTCCAATGCTCCTCCAGGCTCTGAGACAGCGATCCTCCGCTTCCACTACTCTTCCAGGCTCTGAGGCATCGATCATCATCCGCTTCCACTACTCTTCCATGCTCCAAGGTTTCTATCATCTTCTACTTCCATTGCTGCTCCAGGCTCTGAGGCTTGGATCATCTTCCAATACCACTACTCTTCTTGGCTCCCAGGCATCAATCATCTTCTGCTTCCAATACTCTTCCAGGCTCTGATGCTTCGATCATCTTCAGCTTCTACAAAACTTCCAGGCTCAGAAGCTTCGATCATCTTCCACTTCCACTACTCTTCCAGTCTCCAAATCTTCGATCATCTTCCACTTCCAATGCTCCTCTAGGCTCTGAGACCTCAATCTTTTGCTTTCACTACTCTTCAAGGATTCGAGGCTTCGATCATCTTCCGCTTCCATTACTCTTCCAGGCTCCTAGGCTTCGATCCTCTTCAGTTTCTACTACTCTTCCAGGCTCGAGGCATCGATCATCTTACGCTTCCACTACTCTACCAGGCTCTGAGGCTTCTATCATCTTCTGCTTCCACTACTCTTCTAGGCTCCGAGGCTTAGATCATCTTCCAATTCCACTACTCTTCCAGGCTCCCAGGCATCGATAATCTTCCACTTCCACTACTTTTCCAGGCTCTGAGGATTCCATCATCTTCCGGTTCACTTCTCTTCCAGGCTCTGAGGCTTTGATCATCTTCTGCTTCCACTACTCTTCCAGGCTCCGAAGCTTCGATCATCTTCCGCTTCTACTACTCTTCCAGTCTCCAAGGCTTCGATCATCTTCCGCTTCCAATGCTCCTCCAGGCTCTGAGACCGCGATCTTCTGCTTCCTCTACTCTTCCAGGCTCCGAGGCTTCGATCATCTTCCACTTCCACTATTCTTCCTGGCTCTGAGGCTTTCGTCATCTTCCGCTTCCACTACTCTTCCAGGTTCTGAGGCATCGATCATCATCCGCTTCCACTACTCTTCCATGCTCTGAGGCTTCTATCATCTTCTGCTTCCACTGCTGCTCCAGGCTCCAATGCTTCGATCATCTTCCAATACCACTACTCTTCTCGGCTCCTAGGCATCGATCATTTTCTTCTTCCAATACTCTTCCAGGCTCTCATGCTTCGATCATCTTCTGCTTCCACTACTTTTCCAGGCTCCGAGGCTTCGATCATCTTCCGCTTCCACTTCTCTTCCAGGCTCCGAGGCTTCAATCATCTTCTGTTTCCACTACTCTTCCAGGCTCCGAGGGTTCAATCATCTTCCACTTCCACTACTCTCCCAGGCTCCAAGACCTTTATCTTCCACTGCTGTCCCAGGCTTCGAGACCTCGATAATTCACTTCCACTGCTCTCCCAGGCTCCGAGACCTCTATCTTCCACTTCCACTGCTCTC
>NW_023618571.1:109321-109552 GCF_014905685.2 Nematolebias whitei
AGATCGAAGCCTCATAGCCTGGAAGAGTAGTGGAAACAGAAGATGATCGAAGCCTCGGAGCCTGGAAGAGTAGTGGAAGCAGATGATGATTGAAGCCTCGGAGGCTGGAGGAGTAGTGAAAGTGGAAGATGATTGAAGCCTCGGAGCCTGGAAGAGTAGTGGAAGCGGAAGATGATCGAAGCTTCGGAGCCTGGAAGAGTAGTGGAAGCAAAAGATGATCGAAGCCTCAGA
>NW_023618571.1:109562-110466 GCF_014905685.2 Nematolebias whitei
CGGAGCCTGGAAGAGTAGTGGAAGCAAAAGATGATCGAAGCCTCAGAGCCTGGAAGAGTAGTGGATCCGGAAGATGATCGAATCCTCGGAGCCTGGAAGTTTTGTAGAAGCTGAAGATGATCGAAGCATCAGAGCCTGGAAGAGTATTGGAAGCAGAAGATGATCGATGCTTGGGAGCCAAGAAGAGTAGTGGTATTGGAAGATGATCCAAGCCTCGGAGCCTGGAGCAGCAATGGACGTAGAAGTTGATAGAAACCTTGGAGCATGGAAGATTAGTGGAAGCGGAAGATGATCGAAGCCTCGGAGCCTGGAAGAGTAGTGGAAGCGGAAGATCGCTGTCTCAGAGCCTGGAGGAGCATTGGAAGCGGAAGATGATCGAAGCTTCGGAGCCTGGAAGAGTAGTGAAAGTGGAAGATAGAGGTCTCGGAGTCTGGACGAGCAGTGGAAGTGGAAGATCGAGGTCTCGGAGACTGGAGGAGCAGTGGAAGCGGAAGATGATCGAAGCCTCAGAGCCTGGAAGAGTAGTGGAAGAAGAAGATGAACTAAGCCTTGGAGCCTGGAAGAGTAGTGGAAGCGGGTGATGATTAAAGCCTCGGAGCCTGGAAGAGTAGTGGAAGCTAAAGAATATATAAGCCTTGGAGCCTGGAAGAGTAGTGGAACCGGAAGATGATCTAATCCTCGGAGCCTAGATGTGTTGTGGAAGCGGAAGATCAAGGTCTCGGAGACTGGAGGAGTAGGGGAAGCGGAAGATGATAAAAGCCTCAGAGCCAGGAAGAGTAGTGGAAGCGGAAGATGATCGAAGCCTCGGAGCCTGGAAGAGTAGTGAAAGTGGAAGATCGAGGTCTCGGAGTCTGGACGAGCAGTGGAAGTGGAAGATCGAGGTCTAGGATACTGGAGGAGAAGT
>NW_023618571.1:110566-112288 GCF_014905685.2 Nematolebias whitei
GGAAGTGGAAGATCGAGGTCTCGGAGCCTGGAGGAGCAGTGGAAGCGTAAGATGATCAAAGCCTCGGAGCATGGAAGATTAATGGAAGCGGAAGATGATTGATGCCTTGGAGCCTGGAAGAGTAGTGGAAGTGGAATATGAACAAAGCCTCGGAGCCTGGAAGATAGTGGAAGTGGAAGATCGCAGTCTCGGAGCCTGGAGGAGCATTGGAAGCGGAAGATGATCGAAGCCTGGGAGAATGGAAGAGTAGTGGTAGCAGATGATGATTGATGCCTCGGAGCATGGCAGAGTAGTGGAAGTGGATGATGATCGATGCCTCAGATCCTGGAAGAGTAGTGAAAGCGGAAGATGACCGAAGCCTCAGAGACAGGAAGAAAAGAATAGTGGTAGCGGAAGATGATCGAAGCCTCGGAGCCTGGAAGAGTAGTGGAAGCAGAAGATTGCTGTCTAAGAGCCTGGAGGAGCATTGGAAGCGGAAGATGATCGAAGCCTTGGAGACTGGAAGAGTAGTGGAAGCGGAAGATGATCGAAGCCTTGGAGACTGGAAGAGTAGTGGAATTGGAAGATGATCGAAGCCTCTGAGCCTGGAAGAGTAGTGGAAGCGTGTGATGATTAAAGCCTCGGAGCCTGGAAGTGTAGTGAAAGTGGAAGATTATTGAAGCCTCGGAGCCTGGAAGAGTAGTGGAAGCGGAAGATTATCGAAGCCTCAGAGCTTGGAATAGTAGTGGAAGCGGGAGATGATTGAAGCCTCGAAGCCTTGAAGAATAGTGGAAGTGGAAGATGTTTTAAGCCTATGAGCCTTGAAGAGTAGTGAAAGCGGAAGATGACCGAAGCCTCAGAGACAGGAAGAGAAGTGGAAGCAGAAGATCGCTGTCTGAGAGCCTGGAGGAGCATTGGAAGCGGAAGATTATCGAAGCCTTGGAGACTGGAAGAGTAGTGAAAGCGGAAGATGACCGAAGCCTCATAGACAGGAAGAAAAGAATAGTGGTAGCGGAAGATGATCGAAGCCTCGGAGCCTGGAAGAGTAGTGGAAGCAGAAGATCGCTGTCTAAGAGCCTGGAGGAGCATTGGAAGCGGAAGATGATAGAAGCCTTGGAGACTGGAAGAGTAGTGGAAGCGGAAGATGATCGAAGCCTTGGAGACTGGAAGAGTAGTGGAATTGGAAGATGATATAAGCCTCTGAGCCTGGAAGAGTAGTGGAAGTGGGTGATGATTAAAGCCTCGGAGCCTGGAAGTGTAGTGAAAGTGGAAGATGATTGAAGCCTCGTAGCCTTGAAGAGTAGTGGAAGCGGAAGATGATAGAAGCCTCGGAGCCTGGAAGAGTTGTGGAACCGGAAGATGATCGAATTCTCAGAGCCTAGATGTGTTGTGGAAGCGGAAGATCAAGGTTTCGGAGACTGTAGGAGCAGGGGAAGCGGAAGATGATAGAAGCCTCAGAGCTTGGAAGAGTAGTGGAAGCGGGAGATGATCGAAGCCTCGGAGCCAGGAAGAGTAGTGGAAGCGGATGATGATTGAAGCCTCGGAGCCTTGAAGAATAGTGGAAGTGGAAGATGTTTTAAGCCTAGGAGCCTTGAAGAGTAGTGGAAGCGGAAGATCATCGAAGCCTGGGAGCCTGGAAGAATAGTGGAAGTGGAAGATGATCGAAGCCTCAGAGCCTGGAAGAGTAGTGGAACTAGAAGATGATCGAAGCCTCAGAGCCTGGAGGAGTAGTGGAAGCAGAAG
>NW_023618571.1:112298-117249 GCF_014905685.2 Nematolebias whitei
GGAAGATGATTGATGCCTTGGAGCATGGAAGAGTAGTGGAAGTGGAACATGATCGAAGCCTCGGAGCCTGGAAGAGTAGTGAAAGCAGAAGATTGAGGTCTCGGAGCCTGGAAGAGTAGTGGAAGCGGAAGATGATCGAAGCTTCGGAGCCTTGAAGAGTAGTGAAAGTGGAAGATAGAGGTCTCGGAGTTTGGACGAGCAGTGGAAGTGGAAGATCGAGGTCTCGGAGACTAGAGGAGCATTGGAAGCGGAAGATGATTGAAGCCTCAGAGCCTGGAAGAGTAGTGGAAGAAGAAGATGATCGAAGCCTTGGAGCCTGAAAGTGTAGTGGAAGCGGGTGATTATTAAAGCCTCGGAGCCTGGAAGAGTAGTGGAAGCGGAATATGATCGAAGCCTCAGAGCCTGGAAGAGTAGTGGAAGATGATCGAAGCCTCAGAGCCTGGAAGTGTAGTGGAAGCGGAATATGATCGAAGCCTCAGAGCCTGGAAGAGTAGTGGAAGCAGAAGATGATCGATGCCTGTGAGCCGGGAAGAATAGTGGTATTGGAAGATGATCGAAGCCTCGGAACCAGGAGCAGCAGTGGAAGCAGAAGTTGATAGAAGCCTCGGAGCATGGAAGAGTAGTGGAAGCAGATGATGATCGATGCCTCAGAACCTGGAAGAGTAGTGGAAGCTGAAGATGACCGAAGCCTCAGAGCCAGGAAGAATAGTGGAAGCGGAAGATGATCGAGGCCTCGGAGCCTGGAAGAGTAGTGGAAGCGGAAGTTGGCGGTCTCAGAGCCTGGAGGAGCATTGGAAGCGGAAGATGACCGAAACCTTGGAGATTGGAAGAGTAGTGGAAGCAGAAGATGATCGAAGCTTCGGAACCTGGAAGAGTAGTGGAAGCAGAAGATGATCAAAGCCTCAGAGCCTGGAAGAGTAGTGAACCGGAAGATGATGGAATCCTCAGAGCCTGGAAAAGTAGTAGAAGTGGAAGATTATCGATGCCTGGGAGCCTGGAAGAGTAGTGGAATTGGAAGATGATCCAAGCCTCAGAGCCTAGAAGAGTAGTGGAAGCAGAAGATGATAGAAGCCTCAGAGCCTAGTAGAGTAGTGGAAGCGTAAGATGATCGATGCCGCGGAGCCTGGAAGAGTAGTAGAAACTGAAGAGGATCGAAGCCTCGGAGCCTGGAAGGGTAATGGATGCGGAAGATGATCGAAGCCTCGGATCCTTGAAGGGTAGTGGAAGCGGAATAATATTGAAGCCTCAGCGCCTGGAAGAGTAGTGGAACCGGAAGATGATTGAATCCTCGGAGCCTAGAAGTGTATTGGAAGTGGAAGATCGAGGTCTCGGAGCCTGGAAGAGCAGTGGAAGTGGAAGATGATCAAAACCTCAGAGCATGGAAGGTTAATGAAAGCGGAAGATGATCAAATCCTCAGAGCCTGGAAGAGTAGTGGAAGATGATCGAAGCCTCGGAGCCTGGAGGAGTAGTTAAAGTGGAAGATGATCGAAGCCTCGGAGCCTGGAAGAGTATTGGAAGTGGAAGATCGAGGTCTCGGAGCCTGGAGGAGCAGTGGAAGCGGAAGATGATCAAAGCCTCGGAGCATGGAAGATTAATGGAAGCGGAAGATGATTGATGCCTTGGAGCCTGGAAGAGTAGTGGAAGTGGAATATGAACGAAGCCTCAGAGCCTGGAAGATAGTGGAAGTGGAAGATCGCAGTCTCGGAGCCTGGAGGAGCATTGGAAGCGGAAGATGATCGAAGCCTTGGAGAATGGAAGAGTAGTAGAAGCAGATGATGATCGATGCCTCGGAGCATGGCAGAGTAGTGGAAGTGGATGATGATCGATGCCTCAGATCCTGGAAGAGTAGTGAAAGCGGAAGATGACCGAAGCCTCAGAGACAGGAAGAAAAGAATAGTGGTAGCGGAAGATGATCGAAGCCTCGGAGCCTGGAAGAGTAGTGGAAGCAGAAGATCGCTGTCTAAGAGCCTGGAGGAGCATTGGAAGCGGAAGATGATCGAAGCCTTGGAGACTGGAAGAGTAGTGGAAGCGGAAGATGATCGAAGCATTGGAGACTGGAAGAGAAGTGGAATTGGAAGATGATCGAAGCCTCGGAGCCTGGAAGAGTTGTGGAACCGAAAGATGATCAAATTCTCAGAGCCTAGATGTGTTGTGGAAGCGGAAGATCAAGGTTTCGGAGACTGGAGGAGCAGGGGAAGCAGAAGATGATAGAAGCCTCAGAGCTTGGAAGAGTAGTGGAAGCGGGAGATGATCGAAGCCTCGGAGCCAGGAAGAGTAGTGGAAGCGGATGATGATTGAAGCCTCGGAGCCTTGAAGAATAGTGGAAGTGGAAGATGTTTTAAGCCTAGGAGCCTTGAAGAGTAGTGGAAGCGGAAGATCATCGAAGCCTGGGAGCCTGGAAGAATATTGGAAGCGGAAGATGATCGAAGCCTCAGAGCCTGGAAGAGTAGTGGAACTGGAAGATGATCGAAGCCTCAGAGCCTGGAGGAGTAGTGGAAGCAGAAGATGATAGAAGCCTCGGAGCATGGAAGAGTAGTGGAAGCAGATGATGATCGATGCCTCGGAGCATGGAAGAGTAGTGAAAGTGGAAGATCGGGGTCTCGTAGTCTGGACGAGCAGTGGAAGTGGAAGATCGAGGTCTAGGTGACTGGAGGATCAGTGGAAGCGGAAGATGATCGAAGCCTCATAGCCTGGAAGAGTAGTGGAAACAGAAGATGATTGAAGCCTCGGAGCATGGAAGAGTAGTGGAAGCGGATGATGACCGAAGCCTCAGAGAAAGGAAGAATAGTGGTAGCGGAAGATGATCGAAGCCTCTGAGCCTGGAAGAGTAGTGAAAGTGGAAGATCGAGGTCTCGGAGTCGGGACGAGCAGTGGAAGTGGAAGATCTGAGGTCTTGGATACTGGAGGAGAAGTGGAAGTGGAATATCGAAGCATGGGAGCCAGGAAGAGTAGTGGAAGCGGAACGTGATCGAAGCCTCGGAGCCTGGAAGAGTAGTGGAAGCGGAAGATCGCAGTCTCGGAGCCTGGAGGAGCATTGGAAGCGGAAAATAATCGAAGCCTTGGAGACTGGAAGAGTAGTGGAAGCGGATGATAATCGAAGCTTCGGAGCCTGGAAGAGTAGTGATAGTGGAAAATCGAGGTATCGGAGTCTGGACTAGCAGTGGAAGTGGAAGATCGAGGTCTTGGAAACTGGAGGAGCAGTGGAAGCGGAAGATGATCGAAGCCTCTGAGCCTGGAAGAGTATTGGAAGCGGGTGATGATTAAAGCCTTGGAGCCAGGAAGAGTAGTGAAAGTGGAAGAAGATTGAAGCCTCGGAGCCTGGAAGAGTAGTGGACGCAGAAGATGATCGAAGCCTCGGAGCCAGGAAGAGTAGTGAAAGCGGATGATGATTGAAGCCTAGGAGCCTTGAAGAGTAGTGGAAGCGGAAGATCATCGAAGCCTCGGAGCCTGGAAGAGAAGTGGAAGCGGAAGATGATCGAATCCTCGGAGCCTGGAAGTGTTGTAGAAGTTGAAGATGATCGATGCCTGTGAGCCTAGAAGAGTAGTGGATTTGGAAGATGATCGAAGCCTAAGAGCCTGGAGGAGGAGTGGAAGCAGAAGATGATAGAAGCCTCGGAGCATGGAAGAGTAGTGAAAGCAGATGATGATCGATGCCTCGGAGCCTGGAAGAGTAGTGAAAGGTGAAGATTGAGGTCTCTTAGTCTGGACGAGCAGTGGAAGTGGAAGATCGAGGTCTCGGAGACTGGAGGAGCAGTGGAAGTGGAAGAGATCGAAGCCTCATAGCCTGGAAGAGTAGTGGAAACAGAAGATGATCGAAGCCTCGGAGCCTGGAAGACTAGTGGAAGCGGATGATGATTGAAGCCTCGGAGCCTGGAGGAGTAGTGAAAGTGGAAGATGATTGAAGCCTCGGAGCCTGGAAGAGTAGTGGAAGTGGAAGATGATTGAAGCCTCTGAGCCTGGAAGAGTAGTGGAAGCGGAAGATGATCGAAGCTTCAGAGCCTGGAAGAGTAGTGGAAGCGGAAGATGATCGAAGCTTCGGAGCCTGGAAGAGTAGTGGAAGTGGAAGATTATCGAAGCCTCGGATTCTGGAAGAGTAGTGGAAGCAAAAGATGATGGACGCCTCAGAGCCTTGAAGAGTAGTGGATCCGGAAGATGATTGAATCCTCGGAGCCTGGAAGTGTTGTAGAAGCTGAAGATGATCGAAGCATCAGAGCCTGGAAGAGTATTGGAAGCAGAAGATGATCGATGCCTGGGAGCCGAGAAGAGTAGTGGTATTGGAAGATGATCCAAGCCTCGGAGCCCGGAGCAGCAATGGGAATAGAAGATGATAGAAACCTCGGAGCATGGAAGAGTAGTGGAAGCGGATGATGATCGATGCCTCAGAGCCTGGAAGAGTAGTGGAAGTGGAAGATGACCGAAGCCTCAGAGGCAGGAAGAATAGTGGAAGCGGAAGATGATCGAAGCCTCGGAGCCTGGAAGAGTAGTGGAAGCGGAAGATCGCAGTCTCAGAGCCTGGAGGAGCATTGGAAGCGGAAGATGATCGAAGCTTCGGAGCCTGGAAGAGTAGTGAAAGTGGAAGATAGAGGTTTCGGAGTCTGGACGAGCAGTGGAAGATCGAGGTCTCGGAGACTGGAGGAGCAGTGGAAGCGGAAGATGGTCGAAGCCTCAGAGCCTGGAAGAGTAGTGGAAGAAGAAGATGATCGAAGCCTTGGAGCCTGGAAGAGTAGTGGAAGCGGGTGATGATTAAAGCCTCGGAGCCTGGAAGAGTAGTGAAAGTGGAAGATGATTGAAGCCTCGGAGCCTAGAAGAGTAGTGGAAGCTGAAGATTATCGAAGCCTCGGAGCCTAGGAAGAGTAGTGGAACCGGAAGATGATTGAATCCTCGGATCCTAGATGTGTTGTGGAAACGGAAGATCAAGGTCTCGGAGACTGGAGGAGCAGGGGAAGCGGA
>NW_023618571.1:117349-122188 GCF_014905685.2 Nematolebias whitei
GAAGATCGAGGTCTCGGAGACTGGAGGAGCAGTGGAAGCGGAAGATGGTCGAAGCCTCAGAGCCTGGAAGAGTAGTGGAAGAAGAAGATGATCGAAGCCTTGGAGCCTGGAAGAGTAGTGGAAGCGGGTGATGATTAAAGCCTCGGAGCCTGGAAGAGTAGTGAAAGTGGAAGATGATTGAAGCCTCGGAGCCTAGAAGAGTAGTGGAAGCTGAAGATTATCAAAGCCTCGGAGCCTGGAAGAGTAGTGGAACCGGAAGATGATCGAATCCTCGGAGCCTAGATGTGTTGTGAAAACGGAAGATCAAGGTCTCGGAGACTGGAGGAGCAGGGGAAGCGGAAGATGATAGAAGCCTCAGAGCCAGGAAGAGTAGTGGAAGCGGAAGATCGCAGTCTCTGAGCCTGGAGGAGCATTGGAAGCGGAAGATGATCGAAGCCTTGGAGACTGGAAGAGTAGTGGAAGCGGAAGATGATCGAAGCTTCGGAGCCTGGAAGAGTAGTGAAAGTGGAAGATCGAGGTCTCGGAATCTGGACGAGCAGTGGAAGTGGAAGATCGAGGTCTCGGAGACTGGAGGAACAGTGGAAGCGGTATATGATCGAAGCCTCATAGCCTGGAAGAGTAGTGGAAACAGAAGATGATTGAAGCCTCAGAGCATGAAAGAGTAGTGGAAGCGGATGATGATCGATGCCTCAGAACCTGGAAGAGTAGTGAAAGCGGAAGATGACCGAAGCCTCAGATCCAGGAAGAATAGTTGAAGCGGAAGATGATCGAAGCCTCGGAGCCTGGAAGAGTAGTGGAAGCAGAAGATCGCTGTCTCAGAGCCTGGAGGAGCATTGGAAGCGGAAGATGATCGAAGCCTTGGAGACTGGAAGAGTAGTGGAAGTGGAAGATTATCGAAGCCTCGGAGCCTGGAAGAGAAGTGGAAGAGGAAGATGATTAAAGCCTCTGAGGCTGGAAGAGAAGTGGAAGTGGAAAATGATCAAAGCCTCTGAGCCTGGAAGAGTATTGGAAGCATAAGATGATCAAAGCCTCGGAGCTTGGAAGAGTAGTGGAAGAGGAAGATGATCGAAGCCTCTGAGCTTGGAATAGTAGTGGACGCGGAATACGATCGAAGCCTCGGACCCTGGAAGAGTAGTGGAAGCAGAAGATGATCAAAGCCTCAGAGCCTGGAAGAGTAGCGAACTGGAAGATGATCAAATCCTCGGAGAATGGAAGAGTAGAGGAAGTAGAAGATGATCGATGTCTGGGAGCCTGGAAGAGTAGTGGAAGCGGAAGATTACCGAAGCCTCAGAGCCAGGAAAAATAGTGGAAGCGGAAGATGATCGAAGCCTCGGAGCCTGGAAGAGTAGTGGAAGCGGAAGTTCGCTGTCTCAGAGCCTGGAGGAGCATTGGAAGCGGAAGATGATCGAAGCTTCGGAGCCTGGAAGAGTAGTGAAAGTGGAAGATAGAGGTCTCTGAGTCTGGACGAGCTGTGGAAGATCGAGGTCTCGGAGACTGGAGGAGCAGTGGAAGCGGAAGATGATCGAAGCCTCAGAGCCTGGAAGAGTAGTGTAAGAAGAAGATGATCGAAGCCTTGGAGCCTGGAAGAGTAATGTAAGCGGGTGATGATTAAAGCCTCGGAGCCTGGAAGAGTAGTGAAAGTGGATGATGATCGAAGCCTCAGAGCCTGGAGGAGTAGTGGAAGCAGAAGACGATAGAAGCATCGGAGCATGGAAGAGTAGTGGATGCGGAAGATCGAGGTCTCGGAGTCTGGACGAGCAGTGGAAGTGGAATATCGAGGTCTTGGATACTGGAGGAGAAGCGGAAGTGGAATATCGAAGCATGGGAGCCAGGAAGAGTAGTGGAAGCGGAAGATGATCGAAGCCTCGGAGCCTGGAAGAGTAGTGGAAGCGGAAGATCGCAGTCTCGGAGCCTGGAGGAGAATTGGAAGCAGAAGATGATCAAAACCTTGGAGACTGGAAGAGTAGTGGAAGCGGAAGATGATCGAAGCTTCGGAACCTGGAAGAGTAGTGATAGTGGAAGATCGAGGTCTCGGAGTCTGCACTAGCAATGGAAGTGGAAGATCGAGGTCTTGGAAACTGGAGGAGCAGTGGAAGCGGAAGATGATCGAAGCCTCAGAGCCTGGAAGAGTAGTGAAAGAAGAAGATGATTGAAGCCTCTGAGCCTGGAAGAGTAGTGGAAGAGGGTGATGATTAAAGCCTCGGAGCCTGGAAGAGTAGTGAAAGTGGAAGATGATTGAAGCCTCAGAGCCTGGAAGAGTAGTGGAAGCGGAAGAATATCGAAGCCTCGGAGCCTGGAAGAGTAGTGGAACCGGAAGATGATCGAATCCTCGGAGCCTAGATGTGTTGGGGAAGCATAAGATCAAGGTCTCGGAGACTGGAGGAGCAGGGGAAGCGGAAGATGATAGAAGCCTCAGAGCTTGGAAGAGTAGTGTAAGCGGAAGATGATCGAAGCCTCGGAGCCAAAAAGAGTAGTGGAAGCGGAAATGATTGAAGCCTCGGAGCCTTGAAGAATAGTGGAAGTGGAAGATGATTTAAGCCTAGGAGCCTTGAAGAGTAGTGGAAGCGGAAGATCATCGAAGCCTCGGAGCCTGGAAGAGTAGTGGAAGCGGAAGATGATCGAAGCCTCAGAGCCTGGAAGAGTAGTGGAACTGGAAGATGATCGAATCCTCGGAGCCTGGAAGTGTTGTAGAAGTTGAAGATGATCGATGCATCAGAGCCTGGAAGAGTATTGGAAGCGGAAGATGATCGTTGCCTGGGAGCCAAGAAGAGTAGTGGAATTGGAAGATGATCGAAGCCTCAGAGCCTGGAGGAGTAGTGGAAGCAGAAGATGATAGAAGCCTCGGAGCATGGAAGAGTAGTGGAAGCAGATGATGATCGATGCCTCGTAGCCTGGAAGAGTAGTGAAAGGTGAAGATTGGGGTCTCGTAGTCTGGACGAGCAGTGGAAGTGGAAGATCGAGGTCTCGGAGACTGGAGGAGCAGTGGAAGTGGACGAAGATCAAAGCCTCATAGCCTGGAAGAGTAGTGGAAGAAGAAGATGATCGAAGCCTCTGAGCCTTGAAGAGTAGTGTAAGCGGGTGATGATTAAATCCTCGGAGGCTGGAAGAGTAGTGAAAGTGGAAGATGATTGAAGCCTCGGAGCCTGGAAGAGTAGTGGAAGCGGAAGATTATCGAAGCCTCGGAGCCTGGAAGAGTAGTGGAACCGGAAGATGATCGAATTCTCAGAGCCTAGATGTGTTGTGGAAGCGGAAGATCAAGGTCTCGGAGACTAGAGGAGCAGGGGAAGCGGAAGATGATCGAAGCTTCGGAGCCTGGAAGAGTAGTGGAAGCGGAAGATGATCGAAGCTTCGGAGCCTGGAAGAGGAGTGGAAATGGAAGATTATCGAAGCCTCGGAGCCTGGAAGAGTAGTGGAAGCAAAAGATGATCGAAGCCTCAGAGCCTTGAAGAGTAGTGGATCCGGAAGATGATCGAATCCTCGGAGCCTGGAAGTGTTGTAGAAGCTGAAGATGATCGAAGTATCAGAGCCTGGAAGAGAATTGGAAGCAGAAGATGATCGATGCCTGGGAGCCGAGAAGAGTAGTGGTATTGGAAGATGATCCAAGCCTCGGAGCCTGGAGCAGCAATGGGAGTAGAAGATGATAGAAACCTCGGAGCATGGAAGAGTAGAGGAAGTGGATGATGATCGATGCCTCAGAGCCTGGAAGAGTAGTGGAAGTGGAAGATGACCGAAGCCTCAGAGCCAGGAAGAATAGTGGAAGCGGAAGATGATCGAAGCCTCGGAGCCTGGAAGAGTAGTGGAAGCGGAAGATCGCTGTCTCAGAGCCTGGAGGAGCATTGGAAGCAGAAGATGATCGAAGCTTCGGAGCCTGGAAGAGTAGTGAAAGTGGAAGATAGAGGTATCTGAGTCTGGACGAGCTGTGGAAGATCGAGGTCTCGGAGACTGGAGGAGCAGTGGAAGCGGAAGATGATCGAAGCCTAGGAGCCTGGAAGAGTAGTGTAAGAAGAAGATGATCGAAGCCTTGGAGCCTGGAAGAGTAGTGGAAGCGGGTGATGATTAAAGCCTCGAAGCCTGGAAGAGTAGTGAAAGTGGAAGATGATCGAAGCCTCAGAGCCTGGAGGAGTAGTGGAAGCAGAAGATGGTAGAAGCATAGGAGCATGGAAGAGTAGTGGATGCGGAAGATGATTGATGCCTTTGAGCCTGGAAGAGTAATGGAAGTGGAAGATGATCGAAGCCTCGGAGCCTGGAAGAGTAGTGAAAGCAGAAGATTGAGGTCTCGGAGCCTGGAAGAGTAGTGGAAGCAGAAGATGATCTAAGCTTCGGAGCCTGGAAGAGAAGTGAAAGTGGAAGAACGAGGTCTCAGAGACTGGAGGAACAGTGGAAGCGGAAGATGATTGAAGCCTCAGAGCCTGGAAGAGTAGTGGAAGAAGAAGATGATCGAAGCCTTGGAGACTGGAAGAGTAGGGGAAGCGGGTGATCATTAAAGCCTCGGAACCTGGAAGAGTAGTGAATGTGGAAGATTATCGAAGCCTCGGAGCCTGGAAGAGTAGTGGAACCGGAAGATGATCGAATCCTCTGAGCCTATATGTGTTGTGGAAGCAGAAGATCAAGGTCTCGGAGACTGGAGGAGCAGTGGAAGCGGAAGATGATCGAAGCCTCAGAGCCTGGAAGAGTAGTGGAACCGGAAGATGATCGAATTCTCGGAGCCTAGAAGTGTATTGGAAGCAGAATATGATCGAAGCCTCAGAGCCTGGAAGAGTAGTGGAAGCGTAAGATCATCGATGCCTCGGATCCTGGAAGAGTAGTAGAATCTGAAGAGGATCGAAGCGTCGGAGCCTG
>NW_023618571.1:122288-125130 GCF_014905685.2 Nematolebias whitei
TCAATCAAATTCAGCTTCCACTACTCTTCAAGGATCCGAGGCTTCGATCATCTTCCGCATCCATTACTCTTCCAGGCTCCGAGGCTTTGATCCTCTTCAGTTTCTACTACTCTTCCAGGCTCCGAGGCATTGATCATTTTACGCTTCCACTACTCTACCAGGCTCTGAGGCATCGATCATCTTCTGCTTCCACTTCTCTTCTAGGCTCTGAGGCTTGGATCATATTCCAATTCCACTACTCTTCCAGGTTCCCAGGCATCGATAATCTTCCACTTCTACTACTTTTCCAGGCTCCGAGGATTCCATCATCTTCCGGTTCACTACTCTTCCAGGCTCTGAGGCTTTGATCATCTTCTGCTTCCACTACTCTTCCAGGCTCCGAAGCTTCGATCATCTTCCGCTTCCACTACTCTTCTAGTCTCCAAGGCTTCATCATCTTCCGCTTCCACTATTCTTCCTGGCTCTGAGGCTTCGGTCATCTTCAGCTTCCACTACTCTTCCAGGTTCTGAGGCATCGATCACCATCCATTTCCACTACTCTTCCATGCTCCGAGGCTTCTATCATCTTCTGCTTCCACTGCTGCTCCAGGTTCCGAGGCTTCGATCATCTTCCAATACAACTACTCTTCTCGGCTCCCAGGCATCGATCATCTTCTGCTTCCAATACTCTTCCAGGCTCTGATGCTTCGATCATCTTCAGCTTCTACAACACTTCCAGGCTCCGAGGCTTCGATCATCTTCCACTTAAACTACTCCTCCAGGCTCCGAGGCTTTGATCATCTTCCACTACTCTTCCAGGCTTTGAGGCTTCAATCATATTCCGCTTCCACTACTCTTCAAGGATCCGAGGCTTAGATCATCTTCCTCTTCCATTACTCTTCCAGGCTCCGACGCTTCGATCCTCTTCAGATTCTACTACTCTTCCAGGCTCCGAGGCATCGATGATCTTACGCATCCACTACTCTTCCAGGTTCTGAGGCTTCGATCATATTCTGCTTCCAATACACTTCTAGGCTCCGAGAATTCGATCATCTTCCGGTTCCACTACTCCTTCAGGCTCTGAGGCTTCGATCATCTTCCGCTTCCACTGCTCCTCCAGTCTCCGAGACCTCGATCTTCCACTTCCACTGCTCGTCCAGACTCCGAGACCTCGATCTTCCACTTTCACTACTCTTCCAGGCTCCAAAGCTTCGATCATCTTCCGCTTCCAAATCTCCTCCAGGCTCCGAGACCTCAGTCTTTTGCTTTCACTACTCTTCCAGGCTCAGAGGCTTCAATCATATTCCACTTCCATTACTCTTCAAGTCTCCAAGGCATCAATCATCTTCCGCTTCCATTAATCTTCCATGCTCCGAGGCTTTGATCATCTTCCGCTTCCACTGCTCCTCCAGGCTCCGAAGCTTCGATCATCTTCCGCTTCCACTACTCTTCCAGGCTCTGAGGCTTCAATCATCTTCCACTTCCACTACTCTTCCAGGCTCCGAAGCTTCGATCATCTTCCGCTTCCACTACACTTCCAGGCTCCGAAGCTTCGATCATCTTCCGCTTCCACTACTCTTCCAGGCTCCGAGGCTTCGATCATCTTCTGCTACCACTGTTCTTCCTGGCTCTGAGGCTTCGGTCATCTTCCGCTTTCACTACTCATCCAGGATCTGAGGCATCGATCATCATCCGGTTCCACTACTCTTCCATGCTCCGAGGCTTCAATCATCTTCTGTTTCCACTACTCTTCCAGGCTATGAGGCTTCAATCATCTTCCGCTTCCACTGATCCTCCAGTCTCCGAGACCTCGATCTTCCACTTCCACTGCTCGTCCAGACTACAAGACCCCAATCTCCAACTTTCACTACTCTTCCATGCTCCGAGGCATCGATCATCATCTGCTTCCACTACTCTTCCATGCTCCGAGGCTTCTATCATCTTCTGCTTCCACTACTCCTCCAGGCTCTGAGGCTTCGATCATCTTCCAATTCCACTACTCTTCTAGGCTCCCAGGCATCGATCATCTTCCGTTTCCAATACTCTTCCAGGCTCTGATGCATCGATCATCTTCCGCTTCCTCTACTCTTCAAGGCTCCTAGGCTTAAATCATCTTCCACTTCCACAATTCTTCAAGGCTCTGAGGCTTCAATCATCATCCGCTTCCACTACTCTTACTGGCTCCGAGGCTTCGATCATCTTCCCCTACTCTTCCAAGCTCTGAGGCTTCAATCATCTTCTGTTTCCTCTACTCATCCAGGCTATGAGGCTTCAATCATCTTCCGCTTCCACTGATCCTCCAGTCTCCGAGACCTCGACCTTCCACTTCCACTGCTCGTCCAGACTCTGAGGCTTCGATCATCTTCCAATTCCACTACTCTTCTAGGCTCCCAGGCATCGATCATCTTCCGTTTCCAATACTCTTCCAGGCTCTGATGTATCGATCATCTTCAACTTCTACAACACTTCTAGGCTCCGAGGATTCTATCATCTTTCGGTTCCACTACTCTTCCAGGCTCTGGGGCTTCGATGATCTTCTGCTTCCACTACTCTTCAAGGCTCCTAGGCTTAAATCATCTTCCACTTCTACTATTCTTCAAGGCTCCGAGGCTTCAATCATCATCCGCTTCCACTACTCTTCCTGGCTCCGAGGCTTCGATCATCTTCCACTACTCTTCCAAGCTCTGAGGCTTCTATCATCTTCTGCTTCCCCTGCTCCTCCAGTCTCCGAGACCTTGATCATCACACTTCCACAACACATCTAGGCTCTGAGAATTCGATCATCTTCCGGTTCCACAACTTTTCCAGGCTCCGAGGCTTCGATAATCTTCCACTTCCACTACTCTTCCAGGCTCCGAGGCTT
>NW_023618571.1:125230-126690 GCF_014905685.2 Nematolebias whitei
TCGAAGCCTCGGATCCTTGAAGAGTAGTGGAAGCTGAATTTGATTGATGCCTCAGAGCCTGGAAGAGTAGTGGAACCGGAAGATGATCGAATCCTCGGAGCCTAGAACTGTATTGGAAGTGGAAGATCGAGGTCTCGGAGCCTGGAGGAGTAGTGGAAGTGGAAGATGATCAAAACCTCGGAGCCTGGAAGGTTAATGGAAGAGGAAGATGATCAAATCCTCAGAGCCTGGAAGAGTAGTGGAAGATGATCGAAGCCTCGGAGCCTGGAGGAGTAGTTAAAGTGGAAGATGATCGAAGCCTCGGAGCCTGGAAGAGTATTGGAAGTGGAAGATCGAGGTCTCGGAGCCTGGAGGAGCAGTAGAAGCGGAAGATGAGCAAAGCCTCGGAGCATGGAAGATTAATGGAAGCGGAAGATGATTGATGCCTTGGAGCTTGGAAGAGTAGTGGAAGTGGAATATGATCGAAGCCTCGGAGCCTGGATGAGTAGTGAAAGCAAAAGATTGAGGTCTCCGAGCCTGGAGGAGCATTGGAAGCGGAAGATGATAGAAGATTTGGAGACTGGAAGAGTAGTGGAAGCGGAAGATGATCAAAGCCTCGGAGCCTGGAAGAGTAGTGGAAGTGGAAGATCGCAGTCTCGGAGCCTGGAGGAGCATTGGAAGCGGAAGATGATCGAAGCCTTGGAGACGGGAAGGGTAGTGGAAGAGGAAGATCAAGGTCTCGGAGTCTGGACTAGCAGTGGAAGTAGAAGATGGAGGTCTTGGAGACTGGAGGAGCAGTGGAAGTGGAAGATGATCGAAGCCTCAGAGCCTGGAAGAGTAGTGGAAGCGGAAGATTATCGAAGCCTCGGAGCCTGGAAGAGTTGTGGAACCAGAATATGATCGAATTCTCAGAGCCTAGATGTGTTGTGGAAGCAGAAGGTCAAGGTCTCGGAGACTGGAGGAGCAGGGGAAGCAGAAGATGATAGAAGCTTCAGAGCTTGGAAGAGTAGTGGAAGATGATCAAAGCCTCGGAGCCAGGAAGAGTAGTGGAAGCGGATGATGATTGAAGCCTCGGAGCCTTGAAGAATATTGGAAGTGGAAGATGATTTAAGCCTAGGAGCCTTGAAGAGTAGTGGAAGCGTAAGATCATCGAAGCCTCAGAGCCTGGAAGAGTAGTGGAACCGAAAGATGATAGAATCCTCAGAGCCTGGAAGTGTTGTAGAAGTTGAAGATGATCGATGCATCAGAGCCTGGAAGAGTATTGGAAACAGAAGATGATCGATGCCTGGGAGCCTAGAAGAGTAGTGGAATTGGAAGATGATCGAAGCCTCAGAGCCTGGAGGAGTAGTGGAAGCAGAAGATGATAGAAGCCTCGGAGCATGGAAGAGTAGTGGAAGCAGATGATGATCGATGCCTCGGAGCATGGAAGAGTAGTGAAAGTTGGAGATTGGGGTCTCGTAGTCTGGACGAGCAGTGGAAGT
>NW_023618571.1:126790-129040 GCF_014905685.2 Nematolebias whitei
AGTGGAAGCGGAAGATGATCGAAGCCTCGGAGCATGGAAGAGTAGTGGAAGCAGATGATGATCGATGCCTCGGAGCATGGAAGAGTAGTGAAAGTTGGAGATTGGGGTCTCGTAGTCTGGACGAGCAGTGGAAGTGGAAGGTCGAGGTCTCGGAGACTGGAGGATCAGTGGAAGCGGAAGATGATTGAAGCCTCATAGCCTGGAAGAGTAGTGGAAACAGAAGATGATTGAAGCCTCGGAGCATGGAAGAGTAGTGGAAACGGATGATGATCGATGCCTCAGATCCTGGATGAGTAGTGAAAGCGGAAGATGACCGAAGCCTCAGAGCCAGGAAAAATAGTGGTAGCAGAAGATGATCGAAGCCTCGGAGCCTGGAAGAGTAGTGAAAGTGGAAGATGATTGAAGCCTCAGAGCCTGGAAGAGTAGTGGAAGCGGAAGATGATCGAAGCTTCGGAGCCTGGAGGAGCAGTGGAAGCGGAAAATGATCAAACCTCCGAGCATGGAAGATTAATGGAAGCGGAAGATGATTGATGCCTTGGAGCCTGGAAGAGTAGTGGAAGTGGAATATGATCGAAGCCTCTGAGCCTGGAAGAGTAGTGAAAGCAAAAGATTGAGGTCTCGGAGCCTGGAGGAGCATTGGAAGCGGAAGATGATCGAAGATTTGGAGACTGGAAGAGTAGTGGAAGCGGAAGATGATCGAAGCCTCGGAGCATGGAAGAGTAGTGGAAGCAGATGATGATCGATGCCTCGGAGCATGGAAGAGTAGTGAAAGTTGGAGATTGGGGTCTCGTAGTCTGGACGAGCAGTGGAAGTAGAAGGTCGAGGTCTCGGAGACTGGAGGATCAGTGGAAGCGTAAGATGATTGAAGCCTCATAGCCTGGAAGAGTAGTGGAAACAGAAGATGATTGAAGCCTCGGAGCATGGAAGAGTAGTGGAAACGGATGATGATCGATGCCTCAGATCCTGGATGAGTAGTGAAAGCGGAAGATGACCGAAGCCTCAGAGCCAGGAAGAATAGTGGTAGCAGAAGATGATCAAAGCCTCGGAGCCTGGAAGAGTAGTGGAAGAGGAAGATGATCGAAGCTTCGGAGCCTGGAAGAGTAGTGGAAGCGGAAGATCGCAGTCTCGGAGCCTGGAGGAGCATTGGAAGCGGAAGATGATCGAAGCTTCGGAGACTGGAAGAATAGTGGAAGTGGAAGATGATTTAAGCCTAGGAGCCTGGAAGAGTAGTGGAAGCGGAAGATGATCGAAGACTCAGAGCCTGGAAGAGTAGTGGAACCGAAAGATGATCGAATCCTCGGAGCCTGGAAGTGTTCTAGAAGTTGAAGATGATCGATGCATCAGAGCCTGGAAGAGTATTGGAAACGGAAGATGATCGATGCCTGGGAGCCTAGAAGAGTAGTGGAATTGGAAGATGATCGAAGCCTCAGAGCCTGGAGGAGTAGTTGAAGCAGATGATGATCGATGCCTCGGAGCATGGAAGAGTAGTGAAAGTTGGAGATTGGGGTCTCGTAGTCTGGACGAGCAGTGGAAGTGGAAGATCGAGGTCTCGGAGACTGGAGGATGAGTGGAAGCGGAAGATGATCGAAGCCTCGGAGCCAGGAAGAGTAGTGGAAGCAGATGATGATTGAAGCCTAGGAGCCTTGAAGAATAGTGGAAGTGGAAGATGATTTAAGCCTCGGAGCCTGGAAGTGTAGTGAAAGTGGAAGAGGATCAAATCCTCGGAGCCTAGAAGAGTAGTGGAAGCTGAAGACTATAGAAGCCTCGGAGCCTGGAAGAGTAGTGGAACAGGAAGATGATCGAATCCTCGGAGCCTAGATGTGTTTTGGAAGCAGAAGATCGCTGTCTCAGAGCTTGGGGGAGCATTGGAAGCGGAAGATGATCGAAGCCTTGGAGACTGGAAGAGTAGTGGAAGCGGAAGATGATCGAAGCTTCGGAGCCTGGAAGAGTAGTGGAAGTGGAAGATTATCGAAGCCTCGGAGCCTGGAAGAGTAGTGGAAGATGATCGAAGCCTCGTAGCCTGGAATAGTAGTGAAAGTGGAAGATGATTCAAGCCTCGGAGCCTAGAAGAGTAGTGGAAGCTGAAGATTATCGAAGCCTCGGAGCCTGGAAGAGTAGTGGAACCGGAAGATGATCGAATCCTCGGAGCCTAGATGTGTTGTGGAAGCGGAAGATCAAGGTCTCGGAGCCTGGAGGAGCAGGGGAAGCGGAAGATGATAGAAGCCTCAGAGCCAGGAAGAGTAGTGGAAG
>NW_023618571.1:129140-130637 GCF_014905685.2 Nematolebias whitei
ACTTTCACTACTCTTCCAGGCTCCGAGGCTTCGATCATCTGCCACTTACACTACTCTTCCAGGCTCCGAGGATTTGATCCTCTTCCACTTTCACTACACTTAAAGGCTCCGAGGCTTAAATCATCTTCCACTTCCACTATTCTTCAAGGCTCCGAGGCTTCAATCATCATCTGCTTCCACTACTCTTCCTGGCTCCGAGGATTCGATCATCTTCCGCTTCCACTACTCTTCCAGGCTCCGAGGCTTCAATCATCTTCCACTTTCACTACACTTCCAGGCTCCGAGGCTTTAATCATCACCCGCTTCCAGTACTCTTCCAGGCTCAGAGGCTTCGATCATCTTCTTCTTCCACTACTCTTCCAGGCTCCGAGGCTTCGATCATCTTCCGCTTCCACTACTCTTCCAGTCTCCAAATCTTCGATCATCTTCGGCTTCCAATGCTCCTCCAGGCTCCGAGACCTCAATCTTTTGCTTTCACTACTCTTCCAGGCTCCGAGGCTTCGATCATATTCCACTTCCACTACTCTTCCAGGCTCCAAGGCATCAATCATCTTCCGCTTCCATTAATCTTCCATGCTCGGAGGCTTTGATCATTTTCCGCTTCCACTGCTCCTCCCGGCTCCGAAGCTTCGATCATCTTCCGCTTCCACTACTCTTCCAGGCTCTGAGGCTTCAATCATCTTCCACTTCCACTACTCTTCCAGGCTCCGAGGCTTCAATCATCTTCCACTTTCACTACTCTTCCAGGCTCCGAAGCTTCGATCATCTTCCGCTTCCACTACTCTTCCAGGCTCCGAGGCCTTCGATCATCTTCTGCTACCACTATTCTTCCTGGCTCTGAGGCTTCGGTCATCTTCCGCTTTCACTACTCATCCAGGATCTGAGGCATCGATCATCATCCGCTTCCACTACTCTTCCATGCTCCGAGGCTTCAATCATCTTCTGTTTCCACTACTCTTCCAGGATATGAGGCTTCAATCATCTTCCGCTTCCACTGATCCTCCAGTCTCCGAGACCTCGACCTTCCACTTCCAATACAGTTCAAGGCTCCAAGGATTCGATCATCTTCCCCTACTCTTCCAGGCTCTGAGGATTTGATCATCTTCCTCTTCCATTAACCTTCCAAGCTCCGAGGTTTTGATCATCTTCCACTTCCACTGCTCCTCCAGGCTCCGAGACCTCGATCTTCCACTTCCAATACAGTTCTAGGCTCCAAGGATTCGATCATCTTCCGGTTCCACTACTCTTCCAGGCTCTGAGGCTTCAATCAAATTCCGCTTCCACTACTCTTCAAGGATCCGAGGCTTCGATCATCTTCCGCATCCATTACTCTTCCAGGCTCCGAGGCTTCGATCCTCTTCAGTTTCTACTACTTTTCCAGGCTCCGAGGCATCGATCATCTTACGCTTCCACT
Source organism: Nematolebias whitei (assembly GCF_014905685.2). NCBI lineage: Eukaryota > Metazoa > Chordata > Actinopteri > Cyprinodontiformes > Rivulidae > Nematolebias > Nematolebias whitei. The sequence goes on from NW_023618571.1 coordinate 130,555, forward strand.
ACTCTACTAGGCTCTGAGGCTTCTATCATCTTCTGCTTCCACTACTCTTCCAGGTTCCCAGGCATCGATAATCTTCCACTTCT
>NW_023618571.1:130737-133116 GCF_014905685.2 Nematolebias whitei
CGATGCCGCGGAGCCTGGAAGAGTAGTAGAAACTGAAGAGGATCGAAGCCTCGGAGCCTGGAAGGGTAATGGATGCGGAAGATGATCGAAGCCTCGGATCCTTGAAGGGTAGTGGAAGCGGAATAATATTGAAGCCTCAGCGCCTGGAAGAGTAGTGGAACCGGAAGATGATTGAATCCTCGGAGCCTAGAAGTGTATTGGAAGTGGAAGATCGAGGTCTCGGAGCCTGGAAGAGCAGTGGAAGTGGAAGATGATCAAAACCTCAGAGCATGGAAGGTTAATGAAAGCGGAAGATGATCAAATCCTCAGAGCCTGGAAGAGTAGTGGAAGATGATCGAAGCCTCGGAGCCTGGAGGAGTAGTTAAAGTGGAAGATGATCGAAGCCTCAGAGCCTGGAAGAGTATTGGAAGTGGAAGATCGAGGTCTCGGAGCCTGGAGGAGCAGTGGAAGCGGAAGATGATCAAAGCCTCGGAGCATGGAAGATTAATGGAAGCGGAAGATGATTGATGCCTTGGAGCCTGGAAGAGTAGTGGAAGTGGAATATGATCGAAGCCTCGGAGCCTGGAAGAGTAGTGAAAGCAAAAGATTGAGGTCTCGGAGCCTGGAGGAGCATTGGAAACGGAAGATGATCGAAATTTTGGAGACTGGAAGAGTAGTGGAAGCGGAAGATGATCGAAGCCTCAGAGCCTGGAAGAGTAGTTGAAGTGGAAGATCGCAGTCTCGGAGCCTGGAGGAGCATTGGAAGCGGAAGATGTTCGAAGCCTTGGAGACTGGAAGAGTAGTGGAAGCGGAAGATCAAGGTCTCGGAGTCTGGACTAGCAGTGGAAGTGGAAGATCGAGGTCTTGGAGACTGGAGGAGCAGTGGAAGAGGAAGACGATCGAAGCCTCAGAGCCTGGAAGAGTAGTGGAAGAAGAAGATGATCGAAGCCTCTGAGCCTGGAAGAGTACTGGAAGCGGGTGATGATTAAAGCCTCGGAGCCTGGAAGTGTAGTGAAAGTGGAAGATGATTGAAGCTTCGGAGCCTGGAAGAGTAGTGGAAGCGGAAGATGATCGAAGCTTCGGAGCCTGGAAGAGTAGTGGAAGCAGATGATGATCGAAGCCTCAGAGCCTGGAAGAGTAGTGTATCCGGAAGATGATCGAATCCTCGGAGCCTGGAAGTGTTGTAGAAGCTGAAGATGATCGAAGCATCTGAGCCTGGAAGAGTATTGGAAGCAGAAGACGATCGATGCCTGGGAGCCGAGAAGAGTAGTGGTATTGGAAGATGATCCAAGCCTCGGAGCCTTGAGCAGCAATGGAAGCAGAAGATGATAGAAACCTCAGAGCATGGAAGAGTAGTGGAAGCGGATGATGATCGATGCCTCAGAGCCAGGAAGAATAGTGGAAGTGGAAGATGATCGAAGCCTCGGAGCCTTGAACAGTAGTGGAAGCGGAAGATCGCTATCTCAGAGCCTGGAGGAGCATTGGAAGCGGAAGATGATCGAAACTTCGGAGCCTGGAAGAGTAGTGAAAGTGGAGGATAGAGGTCTCGGAGTCTGGACGAGCAGTCGAAGTGGAAGATCGAGGTCTCAGAGACTGGAGGAGCAATGGAAGCGGAAGATGATCGAAGCCTCAGAGCCTGGAAGAGTAGTGGAATTGGAAGATGATCGAAGCCTCAGAGCCAGGAGGAGTAGTGGAAGCAGAAGATGATAGAAGCCTCGGAGCATGGAAGAGTATTGGAAGTAGATGATGATCGATGCCTCGGAGCATAGAAGAGTAGTGAAAGTTGGAGATTGGGGTCTCGTAGTCTGGACGAGCAGTGGAAGTGGAAGATCGAGGTCTCGGAGACTGGAGGATCAGTGGAAGCGGAAGATGATCGAAGCCTCGGAGCCAGGGAGAGTAGTGGAAGCAGATGATGATTGAAGCCTCGGAGCCTTGAAGAATAGTGGAAGTGGAAGATGATTTATGCCTCGGAGCCGGGAAGTGTAGTGAAAGTGGAAGAGGATCAAATCCACGGAGCCTGGAAGAGAAGTGGAAGTGGCAGATGATCGAAGCCTCGGAGCCTGGAAGAGTAGTGAAAGTGGAAGATGATTCAAGCCTCGGAGCCTAGAAGAGTAGTGGAAGCTGAAGACTAGCGAAGCCTCGGAGCCTGGAAGAGTAGTGGAACCGGAAGATGATAGAATCCTCGGAGCCTAGATTTGTTTTGGAAGCAGAAGATCGCTGTCTCAGAGCTTGGAGGAGCATTGGAAGCGGAAGATGATCGAAGCCTTGGAGACTGGAAGAGTAGTGGAAGCGGAAGATGATCGAAGCTTCGGAGCCTGGAAGAGTAGTGGAAGTGGAAGATTATCGAAGCCTCTGAGGCTGGAAGAGTAGTGGAAGCGGAAAATGATCAAAGCCTCAGAG
>NW_023618571.1:133216-135954 GCF_014905685.2 Nematolebias whitei
TGATCATCTTCCGCTTCCAATACTCTTCCAGGCTCAGAGGCTTTGATCATTTTCCGCTTCCACTACTCTTCCAGCCTCAGAGGCTTTGATCATCTTCCTCTTCCACTTCGCTTCTAGGCTCCGAGGCTTTGATAATCTTCCACTTCCACTACTCTTCCAGGCTCCGAAGCTTCGATCATCTTCCGATTCCACTACTCTTCCAGTCTCCAAGGCTTCGATCATCTTCTGCTTCCAATGCTGCTCCAGGCTCTGAGACAGCGATCTTCTGCTTCCACTGCTCGTCCAGACTCCGAGACCTCTATCTTCCACTTTCACTACTCTTCCAGGCTCCGAAGCTTCGATCATCTTCCGCTTCCACTACTCTTCCAGGCTCCGAGACCTCAATCTTCTGCTTTCACTACTCTTCCAGGCACCGAGGCTTCGATCATCTTCTCTTTCCACTACTCTTCCAGGCTCCAAGGCATCAATCATCTTCCGCTTCCACTACTCTTCCATGCTCCGAGGCTTCTATCATATTCCGCTTCCAATGCTCCTCCAAGCTCTGAGACAGCGATCTTCTGCTTCCAAAACACATCTAGGCTCCGAGGAATCGATCATCTTCTGGTTCCACTACTCTTCCAGGCTCCGAGGCTTCTATAGTCTTCAGCTTCCAATACTCTTCTAGGCTCCGAGGCTTGAATCATCGTCCACTTTCACTACTCTTCCAGGCTCCGAGGCTTAGATCATCTGCCACTTCCACTACTCTTCCAGGCTCCGAGGATTTGATCCTCTTCCACTTTCACTACACTTCCAGGCTCCGAGGCATAAATCATCTTCCACTTCCACTATTCTTCAAGGCTCCGAGGCTTCAATCATCATCTGCTTCCACTACTCTTCCAGGGTCCGAAGCTTCGATCGTATTCCGCTTCCACTACTATTCCAAGCTCAGAGGCTTCGATCATCTTCTGCTTCCAATGCTGCTCCAGGCTCTGAGACAGAGATCTTCTGCTTCCACTGCTCGTCCAGACTCCGAGACCTCAATCTTCCACTTTCACTACTCTTCCAGGCTCCGAAGCTTCGATCATCTTCCGCTTCCAATGCTCCTCCAGGCTCCGAGACTGTGATCTTCCGCTTCCACTACTCTTCCAGGCTCTGAGGCTTCGATCATTTTCCGCTTCCACTACTCTTCCTGGCTCTGAGGCTTTGATCATTTTCCGCTTCCACTACTCTTCCAGCCTCAGAGGCTTTGATCATCTTCCTCTTCCACTTCTCTTCCAGGCTCTGAGGCTTCGATAATCTTCCACTTCCACTACTCTTCCAGGCTACGAAGCTTCGATCATCTTCCGTTTCCACTACTCTTCCAGTCTCCAAGGCTTCGATCATATTCCGCTTCCAATGCTCCTCCAAGCTCTGAGACAGCGATCTTCTGCTTCCAAAACACATCTAGGCTCCGAGGATTCGATCATCTTCCGGTTCCACTACTCTTCCAGGCTCCGAGGCTTGAATCATCGTCCACTTTCACTACTCTTCCAGGCTCCGAGGCTTCGATCATCTGCCACTTCCACTACTCTTCCAGGCTCCGAGGATTTGATCCTCTTCCACTTTCACTACACTTCCAGGCTCCGAGGCATAAATCATCTTCCACTTCCACTATTCTTCAAGGCTCCGAGGCTTCAATCATCATCTGCTTCCACTACTCTTCCTGGCTCCTAGGCTTTGATCATCTTCCGCTTCCACTGATCCTCCAGTCTCCGAGACCTCGATCTTCCACTTCCACTGCTCGTCCAGACTACGAGACACCAATCTCCAATTTTCACTACTCTTCCATGCTCCGAGGCATCGATCATCATCTGCTTCCAATACTCTTCCATGCTCCGAGGCTTCTATCATCTTCTGCTTCCACTACTCCTCCAGGCTCTGAGGTTTAGATCATCTTCCAATTCCACTACTCTTCCAGGCTCTGAGGCTTCGATCATCTTCCGCTTCCACTGCTCCTCCAGTCAGTGAGACCTCGATCTTCCACTTCCACTGCTCGTCCAGACTCCGAGACCTCTATCCTCCACTTTCACTACTCTTCCAGGCTCCGAAGTTTCGATCATCTTCCGCTTCCAATGCTCCTCCAGGCTCTGAGAGAGCGATCTTCTGCTTCCACTACTGTTCAAGGCTCCGAGGCTTCGATCATCTTCCACTTCCACTATTCTTCCTGGCTCTGAGGCATCGATCATCATCCGCTTCCACTGCTCGTCCAGGCTCCGAAGCTTCGATCATCTTCCGCTTCCACTACTCTTCCAGGCTCCGAGGCCTCGATCAACTTCCGCTTCCACTATTCTTCCAGGTTCTGAGGAATCGATCATCATCCGCTTCAACTACTCTTCCATGCTCCGAGGCTTCTATCATCTTCTGCTTCCACTGCTACTCCAGGTTCCGAGGCTTCGATCATCTTCCAATACCACTACTCTTCTCAGCTCCCAGGCATTGATCATCTTCTGCTTCCAATACTCTTCCAGGCTCTGATGCTTCGATCATCTTCAGCTTCTACAACACTTCCAGGCTCCGAGGCTTCGATCATCTTCCACTTTAACTACTCCTCCAGGCTCCGAGGCTTCGATCATCTTCCACTACACTTCCAGGCTCTGAGGCTTCGATCATATTCCGCTTCCACTACACTTCCAGGCTCCGAGGATTCGATCATCTTCCGGTTCCACTGCTCTTCCAGGCTCTGAGGCTTCAATCATATTCCGCTTCCACTACTCTTCAAG
>NW_023618571.1:136054-136862 GCF_014905685.2 Nematolebias whitei
CTCCTGAATTGGAAAAATAAAAATAATCTTAGCATTAATCAGTATAAAAATCTTCTGTTAGATCATATCAGTCTTGAAACAGCATCTGCCGACACATTGGATCAATCTCTGTGGGCTCCTTTGATCGGCTCCGTTACATAGTGAGGGTGGGTAGTCTGGGATCTGACCTTGTGGGGCCTTGGGGTTGATGTGGAGGCGGGTGTATGGGTTTGGGGCCCCGGGGGGGTTGCCGGGGGCTGGGCTCTTGGGGGTACCTGGGCAGGGGGGCACTGCTTTCCCTCTGGGGAGGGCCTGGGTGGTTCTGGGGGATGTCTGCTGGTGGCTGCATGCAGGCCCTCAGGTGGTCTGTGGCGGCGGTCGTGGGTCACCGATCTGGTAGCCTGGCTGTGCTGGTGTGGGTTCGGGGTGGGCGCGGGGGCTTGGGGTTCTGGGGGCTTATCGCCCCCGGGCTTGGGCCTGTGGGGTTCGGGGATCTTGGGCTCTGGCGGGCGGGTTGCCGGGCTCTGGGCCGGCTTGCGCTCTGGTGCCCGGTTCTGGGCGGGGGCCTTCGGCTCGCTGGTGGGTTGTGGGTTCATGGGCTGAGGGGTTGGGTGTTTGGGGGCGTGACCAGTGGCCCCTAAGAGGGGGTAGTTTGACCCAGCCTAGGTGTCTAGTGTGCTATGTGTTTTGAGAGATGTCCGAATGAGGGGTGGGTGTAGTATTTCTTCTGGGGTGGGGATGGGGTGGATGTCCTTGGGGGCGGCCCGGGACTGTGCATGGCTGGCTGGCTGGCCCCTTTCCTGTGGTGGGGGCTCGCTCCCGGTGCTTC
>NW_023618571.1:136962-149774 GCF_014905685.2 Nematolebias whitei
GGGGGGGGGGGGGGGGGGGGGGGCTGTTGGGTCAGTGGGGGAGCTGACTCCCTGTGGGAGCATTTGCTCTCACAGTTATTTCTCCCCATCCCTCACCATGCACCTCCACCCTCTTCATTTCAATTCCACACATTTAGGGTTGTTTGGGCTCGGGTGTGCTGCAACAATTTTACATCTTTGTTGAACATAGCCACCTGGGACTCAATTTTATTGTACACCTTAGACATTCATTCATAACATCCTCATGACATTCATATATAGGAATTTGAAGTGGGCACATGGCTATGGGTGGTGGGATGACCTTACTCTCACCCCCTGTGCCTGTGCTCACTTACAACGGTTACATTTAGACACTAGGGTTGGATAGAGTTGGGGTGGAGGGGAAACTGGCACCTTGCCAGCCTTTGCTCCTTCTTCTTTCCTTTTTAATGGCACTCTACAACAACACACATCAACATCACATCTAGGGGTGGGGGTGTATGTGTCGGGGTCTTATTTTTATTTATTTATTTATTTTTTTTATTTTTTTTTCTCCTCTTCCTACCCACCTAGTTCCCTGACTGCCATTCCGGGGGTGGGGTCCGGGAGAAGGGCAGGCCGTCGGGTGTTGACCAGGACTATGTGGGGGTTCGGGGTCTGGGGGTTGCCGTGGGCGGTGCTGGCGCTGTGCTCTCCCTGGGGTTATTTGGACCCCCTGAGCTTGGCTCTTGGGTGACATGGTTGGCCCGCTGACCGGGGTGGCTGCCGGGGCCTGGCAGGCGGTCGGCTGGGGGTGCGTGCTTGGTTGTTGACGGTGTGTGGGGGTGGTTGGTGGCGTGTCCTCTTCATGGTGGGGGGGTGTCCTGTCGGCGGGGCATGGCCTGGGCCGGTTCTGGGGTATTGGCTCTTCTCCGCTCAGGAATGAATGGGTTTACCTCCTGGGTTTGGGCATGGGCTGCCCCCTGTAGAGGGTGGGTACATGTCTTGGACCTGGGGGGTTTAGAGTGTGTATCGGGAATAAGAATGAAATGTATCGTTATTGTATGTCTTTGAGTGAATGAATGTGAGATTGAGGTTGGGATAGTGTGATTGTGTCTGTGTATGAATGGATATTTGTTAGGCCAAGACTCGGACTGCCCCCTCTTTGATACAACTGGGGGTACTTGGCATCGCGCCCCTATCGCGTGGCCCCCTGGTGGGGTGTGCCCTTGCCTGCCGGCACGCTTGGGGCCCTTGGTATCGATGGCTGGGCGCTTGGGCGTGTGTCGGCTCGGCCTGGTGTCTGCCTGGTGGGGCTCGGGTCCTCTGGCCCTGTCAGGCCTTGGCCTGGGTGGTGTGAGTCCTCGGTGCCCGGGCCTCGGTGCCTGGACCTGGACCTACATCGGTGCGGCGGGTGCCGACGGGGGCCTATGAGTTTGTCGCTGTTGGCCCCGGGGGGTCACTGTATGTGGTTGCTGGTGGGGATCTTCCGGTTCTCCCCTGTGGTCCATTCTGGGGGGTGGGTGAGTGGTTCGTCCTGTGTGGGTGACTCTGGGGGCTCCGCGGTCGGGGTCCCTCCTGGGGTCTTGGACTCTGGTCCCCCCTTTTTCATCTGCCTCTGGTCTTGGGGGTCGGGTCTCTGCTGCTTCACAGTTACTAATAAATGTTCTATTAGAGAAGCCTTATACACTTATGCATGCTCACAACCACACACAAATAGAAGCAGGGATGCTTATTTAGGCTTTATATGTAGATATATAGATATGTATGTGAGTGTATATTCATGTGTATGTATGTATGTATGTATATAGGCGTAGGTATGGGTATATATATTTATGGAAACTTACTGCAAAGCCATGAATATTTTAAGTTCTTTATACATATGTATTTTGTTGCTATGTTTTGTCATGTTCTTTGAAGGTGAACAGACAGTGGCCGGGTGTTTTGACGTGTGCTCTATTTGTATATATTTCTTATATTTTGGAGTCTTACTTTGTCTTTTCTTTCTTTCTATCCTATTGGAAAAAAAAAACAAACAAAAAAAAAAAAAACCTACACTAGATAGTCACTATAATAAATATTTCATAATAATGGTGTGGAAAGGATGGCTGTAAGGGGAGAAGGGAGGCCATCAAAAAAAAATAAAAAAAATAAAAAATAAAAAAAAAAAGAAGTGGAAGATGACCGAAGCCTCAGAGCCAGGAAGAATAGTGGAAGCGGAAGATGATCGAAGCCTCGGAGCCTGGAAGAGTAGTGGAAGCGGAAGATCGCAGTCTCAGAGCCTGGAGGAGCATTGGAAGCGGAAGATGATCGAAGCTTCGGAGCCTGGAAGAGTAGTGAAAGTGGAAGATAGAGGTTTCGGAGTCTGGACGAGCAGCGGAAGTGGAAGATCGAGGTCTCGGAGACTGGAGGAGCAGTGGAAGTGGAAGATGGTCGAAGCCTCAGAGCCTGGAAGAGTAGAGGAAGAAGAAGATAATCGAAGCCTTGGAGCCTGGAAGAGTAGTGGAAGCGGGTGATGATTAAAGCCTCAGAGCCTGGAAGAGTAGTGAAAGTGGAAGATGATTGAAGCCTCGGAGCCTAGAAGAGTAGTGGAAGCTGAAGATTATCGAAGCCTCGGAGCCTAGGAAGAGTAGTGGAACCGGAAGATGATTGAATCCTCGGATCCTAGATGTGTTGTGGAAACGGAAGATCAAGGTCTCGGAGACTGGAGGAGCAGGGGAAGCGGAAGAAGATAGAAGCCTCAGAGCCAGAAAGAGTAGTGGAAGCGGAAAATGATCGAAGCTTTGGAGCCTGGAAGAGTAGTGAAAGTGGAAGATCGAGGTCTCGGAGACTGGAGGAGCAGTGGAAGCGGAATATGATCGAAGCCTCATAGCCTGGAAGAGTAGTGGAAACAGAAGATGATTGAAGCCTCGGAGCATGGAAGAGTAGTGGAAGCGGATGATGATCGATGCCTCAGAACCTGGAAGAGTAGTGAAAGCGGAAGATGACCGAAGCCTCAGAGCCAGGAAGAATAGTTGAAGCAGAAGATGATCGAAGCCTTGGAGACTGGAAGAGTAGTGGAAGTGGAAGAATATCGAAGGCTCTGAGCCTGGCAGAGAAGTGGAAGAGGAAGATGATTAAAGCCTCTGAGGCTAGAAGAGTAGTAGAAGCGGAAAATGATCAAAGCCTCTGAGCTTGGAATAGTAGTGGAAGCGGAAGACGATCGAAGCCTCGGACCCTGGAAGAGTAGTGGAAGCAGAAGATGATCAAAGCCTCAGAGCCTGGAAGAGTAGTGAACCGGAAGATGATCAAATCCTCGGAGAATGGAAGAGTAGAGGAAGTAGAAGATGATCGATGTCTGGGATTCTGGAAGAGTAGTGGAATTGGAAGATGATCGAAGCCTCAGAGCCTGGAAGAGTAGAGGAAGCAGAAGATGATAGAAGCCTCAGAGCCTGGAAGAGTAGTGGAAGCGTAAGATCATCGATGCCTCGGAGCCTGGAAGAGTAGTGGAAACTGAATAGGATCGAAGCCTCGGAGCCTGGAAGAGTAATGGAAGCGAAAGATGATCGAAGCCTCGGATCCTTGAAGAGTAGTGGAAGCGGAATATGATCGAAGCCTCAGAGCCTGGAAGAGTAGTGGAACCGGAAGATGATCGAATCCTCAGAGCATAGAAGTGTTGTGGAAGCTGAAGATGATCGAAGCATCAGAGCCTGGAAGAGTATTGGAAGCAGAAGATGATTGATGCCTGGGAGCCGAAAAGAGTAGTGGTATTGGAAGATGATCCAAGCCTCGGAGCCTGGAGCAGCAATGGAAGTAGAAGATGATAGAAACCTCGGAGCATGGAATAGTAGTGGAAGCGGATGATGATCGATGCCTCAGAGCCTGGAAGAGTAGTGGAAGTGGAAGATGACCGAAGCCTCAGAGCCAGGAAGAATAGTGGAAGCAGAAGATGATCGGAGCCTAGAAGAGTAGTGGAAGCGGAAGATCGCTGTCTCAGAGCATGGAGGAGCATTGGAAGCGGAAGATGATCGAAGCTTCGGAGCTTGGAAGAATAGTGAAAGTGGAAGATAGAGGTCTCGGAGTCTGGACGAGCAGTGGAAGTGGAAGATCGAGGTCTCGGAGACTGGAGGAGCAGTGGAAGCAGATGATCAAAACCTCAGAGCCTGGAAGAGTAGTGGAAGAAGAAGATGATCGAAGCCTTGAAGCCTGGAAGAGTAGTGGAAGCGGGTGATGATTAAAGCCTCGGAGCTTGGAAGAGTAGTGGAAGCTGAAGATTATCGATGCCTCGGATCCTGGAAGAGTGGTGGATACGGAAGATCAAGGTCTCGGAGACTGGAGGAGCAGGGGAAGTGGAAGATGATAGAAGCCTCAGAGCCAGGAAGAGTAGTGGAAGCGGAAGATGATCAAAGCCTCGGAGCCTGGAAGAGTAGTAGAAGTGGAAAATCGCAGTCTCGGAGCCTGGAGGAGCATTGGAAGCGGAAGATGATTGAAGCCTTGTAGACTGGAAGAGTAGTGGAAGCGGAAGATGATCGAAGCTACGGAGCCTGGAAGAGTAGTGAAAGTGGAAGTTCGAGGTCTCGGAGTCTGGACGAGCAGTGGAAGTGGAAGATCGAGGTCTCGGAGACTGGAGGAGCAGTGGAAGCGGAAGATGATCGAAGCCTCATAGCCTGGAAGAGTAGTGGAAACAGAAGTTGATTGAAGCCTCGGAGCATGGAAGAGTAGTGGAAGCGGATGATGATCGATGCCTCAGAACCTGGAAGAGTAGTGGAAGCGGAAGATGACCGAAGCCTCAGAGCCAGGAAGAATAGTTGAAGCGGAAGATGATCGAAGATTTGGAGTCTGGACGAGCAGTGGAAGTGGAAGATCGAGGTCTTGCATACTGGAGGAGAAGTGGAAGTGGAATATCGAAGCATGGGAGCCAGGAAGAGTAGTGGAAGCGGAAGATGATCGAAGCCTCGGAGCCTGGAAGAGTAGTGGAAGCGGAAGATCGCAGTCTCGAAGCCTGGAGGAGCATTGGAAGCGGAAGATGATCAAAACCTTGGAGACTGGAAGAGTAGTGGAAGCAGAAGATGATCAAAGCTTCGGAACCTGGAAGAGTAGTGATAGTGGAAGATCGAGGTCTCGGAGTCTGCACTAGCAGTGGAAGTGGAAGATCGAGGTCTTGGAGACTGGAGGAGCAGTGGAAGCGGAAGATGAATCGAAGCCTCAGAGCCTGGAAGAGTAGTGAAAGACGAAGATGATCGAAGCCTCTGAGCCTGGAAGAGTAGTGGAAGAGGGTGATGATTAAAGCCTCGGAGCCTGGAAGAGTAGTGAAAGTGGAAGATGATTGAAGCCTCGGAGCCTGGAAGAGTAGTGTAAGCGGAAGAATATCGAAGCCTCCGTGCCTGGAAGAGTAGTGGAACCGGAAGATGATCAAATCCTCGGAGCCTAGATGTGTTGTGGAAGCAGAAGATCAAGGTCTCGGAGACTGGAGGAGCAGGGGAAGCAGAAGATGATAGAAGCCTCAGAGCTTGGAAGAGTAGTGTAAGCGGAAGATGATCGAAGCCTCGGAGCCAAAAAGAGTAGTGGAAGCGGATGATGATTGAAGCCTCGGAGCCTTGAAGAATAGTGGAAGTGTAAGATGATTTAAGCCTAGGAGCCTTGAAGAGTAGTGGAAGCGGAAGATCATCGAAGCCTCGGAGCCTGGAAGAGTAGTGGAAGCGGAAGATGATCGAAGCGTCAGAGCCTGGAAGAGTAGTGGAAATGGAAGATGATCGAATCCTCGGAGCCTGGAAGTGTTGTAGAAGTTGAAGATGATCGATGCATCAGAGCCTGGAAGAGTATTGGAAGCGGAAGATGATCGTTGCCTGGGAGCCAAGAAGAGTAGTGGAATTGGAAGATGATCGAAACCTCGGAGCCTGGAGGAGTAGTGGAAGCAGAAGATGATAGAAGCCTCGGAGCATGGAAGAGTAGTGGAAGCAGATGATGATCGATGCCTCGTAGCCTGGAAGAGTAGTGAAAGGTGAAGATTGGGGTCTCGTAGTCTGGATGAGCAGTAGAAGTGGAAGATCGAGGTCTCGGAGACTGGAGGAGCAGTGGAAGTGGAAGAAGATCGAAGCCTCATAGCCTGGAAGAGTAGTGGAAGAAGAAGATGATCGAAGCCTCTGAGCCTGGAAGAGTAGTGTAAGTGGGTGATGATTAAATCCTCGGAGGCTGGAAGAGTAGTGAAAGAGGAAGATTATCGAAGCCTCGGAGCCTGGAAGAGTAATGGAACCGGAAGATGATTGAATCCTCGGAGTCTATATGTGTTGTGGAAGCAGAAGATCAAGGTCTCGGAGACTGGAGGAGCAGGGGAAGCGGAAGATGATCGAAGCTTCGGAGCCTGGAAGAGTAGTGGAAGCGGAAGATGATCGAAGCTTCGGAGCCTGGAAGAGTAGTGGAAGTGGAAGATTATCGAAGCTTCGGAGCCTGGAAGAGTAGTGGAAACAAAAGATGATCGAAGCCTCAGAGCCTTGAAGAGTAGTGGATCCGGAAGATGATCGAATCCTCGGAGCCTGGAAGTGGTATAGAAGCTGAAGATGATCGAAGCATCAGAGCCTGGAAGAGAATTGGAAGCAGAAGATGATCGATGCCTGAGAGCCGAGAAGAGTAGTGGTATTGGAAGATGATCCAAGCCTCGGAGCCTGGAGCAGCAATGGGAGTAGAAGATTATAGAAACCTCGGAGCATGGAAGAGTAGAGGAAGTGGATGATGATCGATGCCTCAGAGCCTGGAAGAGTAGTGGAAGTGGAAGATGACCGAAGCCTCAGAGCCAGGAAGAATAGTGGAAGCGGAAGATGATCGAAGCCTCGGAGCCTGGAAGAGTAGTGGAAGCGGAAGATCGCTGTCTCAGAGCCTGGAGGAGCATTAAAAGCGGAAGATGATCGAAGCTTCGGAGCCTGGAAGAGTAGTGAAAGTGGAAGATAGAGGTCTCTGAGTCTGGACGAGCTGTGGAAGATCAAGGTCTCGGAGACTCGAGGAGCAGTGGAAGCGGAAGATGATCGAAGCCTCAGAGCCTGGAAGAGTAGTGTAAGAAGAAGATGATCGAAGCCTTGGAGCCTGGAAGAGTAGTGGAAGCGGGTGATGAATAAAGCCTCGGAGCCTGGAAGAGTAGTGAAACTGGAAGATGATCAAAGCCTCAAAGCCTGGAGGAGTAGTAGAAGCAGAAGACGATAGAAGCATCGGAGCATGGAAGAGTAGTGGAAGCGGAAGATGATTGATGCCTTGGAGCCTGGAAGAGTAGTGGAAGTGGAAGATGATCGAAGCCTCTGAGCCTGGAAGGGTAGTGAAAGCAGAAGATTGAGGTCTCGGAGCCTGGAAGAGTAGTGGAAGTGGAAGAACGAGGTCTCGGAGACTGGAGGAGCAGTGGAAGCGGAAGATGATTGAAGCCTCAGAGCCTGGAAGAGTAGTGGAAGAAGAAGATGATCGAAGCCTTGGAGACTGGAAGAGTAGGGGAAGCGGGTGATCATTAAAGCCTCGGAGCCTGGAAGAGTAGTGAAAGTGGAAGATGATTGAAGCCTCGGAGCCTAGAAGAGTAGTGGAAGCTGAAGATTATCGAAGCCTCTGAGCCTAGAAGAGTAGTGGAACCGGAAGATGATTGAATCCTCGGAGCCTATATGTGTTGTGGAAGCAGAAGATCAAGGTCTCGGAGACTGGAGGAGCAGGGGAAGCGGAAGATGATAGAAGGCTCAGAGCCAGGAAGAGTAGTGGAAGCAGAAGATGATCGAAGCCTCAGAGCCTGGATGAGTAGTGGAAGCAGAAGAACGCAGTCTCTGAGCCTGGAGGAGCATTGGAAGCGGAAGATGATCGAAGCCTTGGAGACTGGAAGAGTAGTGGAAGCGGAAGATGATCGAAGCTTCGGAGCCTGGAAGAGTAGTGAAAGTGGAAGATCGAGGTCTCGGAGTCTGGACGAGCAGTGGAAGTGGAAGATCGAGGTCTCGGAGACTGGAGGAGCAGTGGAAGCGGAAGATGATCGAAGCCTCAGAGCCTGCAAGAGCAGTGGAACCGGAAGATGATCGAATCCTCGGAGCCTGGAAGTGTAGTGGAAGTTTAATATGATCGAAGCCTCAGAGCCTGTAAGTGTAGTGGAAGATGATCGAAGCCTCGGAGCCTGGAGGAGTAGTTAAAGTGGAAGATGATCGAAGCTTCGGAGCCTGGAAGAGTAGTGAAAGTGGAAGATAGAGGTCTCGGAGTCTGGACGAGCAGTGGAAGTGGAAGAACGAGGTCTCGGAGACTGGAGGAGCAGTGGAAGCGGAAGATGATTGAAGCCTCAGAGCCTGGAAGAGTAGTGGAAGAAGATGATCGAAGCCTTGGAGACTGGAAGAGTAGGGGAAGCGGGTGATCATTAAAGCCTCGGAGCCTGGAAGAGTAGTGAAAGTGGAAGATGATTGAAGCCTCGGAGCCTAGAAGAGTAGTGGAAGCTGAAGATTATCGAAGCCTCGGAGCCTGGAAGAGTAGTGGAACCGGAAGATGATCGAATCCTCGGAGCCTATATGTGTTGTGGAAGCAGAAGATCAAGGTCTCGGAGACTGGAGGAGCAGGGGAAGTGGAAGATGATAGAAGCCTGAGAGCCAGGAAGAGTAGTGGAAGCAGAAGATGATCGAAGCCTCGGAGCCTGGATGAGTAGTGGAAACGGAAGATCGCAGTCTCGGAGCCTGGAGGAGTTGTGGAAGTTTAAGGTTGAGGTCTCGGAGCCAGGAGGAGCAGCAGAAGTGGAAGATCAAGGTCTCGGAGCCTGGAGGAGCTGTAGATGTGGATGATCGAGATCTCGGAGCCTGGAGGAGCAGTGGAAGTGGAAGATCGAGAACTCAGAACCTGGGAGAGAAGTAGAAGTGGAACATCGTGGTCTCGGAGCCTGGAGGAGCAGTAGAAGTGGATGATCGAGGTCTCGGAGCCTGGGAGAGCAAAAGATGTGGAAGATTGAGGTCTCAGTGCCTGGAGGAGCTGTGGAAGTCAAAGATCAAGGTCTTGGAGCCGGGAGGAGCAGTGGAAGTGGAAGAACAAGGTCTCAGAGCCTGGAGGAGCAGTGGAAGTGGAAGATGGAGGTCTCGGAGCCTGGAGAGTAGTCGAAGTTGAAAATCAAGGTCTCGGATCCTTGGAGAGCAGTTGAAGTGGAAGATCGTGGTCTCAGAGCCTGGAAGAGCAGTGGAAGTGGATGATAGAGGTCTCAGTGCCTGGGAGAGCAGTGGAATTGGAAGATTGAGGTCTCGGAGCAAGGAGGAGCAGTGGAAGTGGAAGATCAAGGTCTCGGAACCTAAGGAGCAGTGGAAGGGACTCGGAGCCTGGGAGAGCAGTGGAAGTTGAAAATCAAGGTCTCGGAGCCTGGGAGAGCAGTAGATGAGGAAGATTGAGGTCTCAGAGCCTGGAGGAGCAATGGAAGTGTCTCGGAGCTTGGGAGAGCAGTGTAAATGGAAGATCGATGTCTTGGACCATGGGAGAGCAGTGGAAGTGGAAGATAGAGGTCCTAGAGCATAGGAGATCAATGGAAGTTGAAGATCGAGGTCTCAGAGCCTGGTGAAGCAGTGAAAGTAGAAGATCGAGGTCTCAAAGCCTGGAGGAGCAATGGAATTGTCTCGGAGCTTGGGAGAGCAGTGGAAATGGAAGATCGAGGTCTTGGAGCCTGGAGGAGCAGTGGAAGTGGATGATCGAGGTCTCGGAGCCTGGAGGAGCAATGGAAGTGTCTCGGAGCCTAAGAGTGCAATAGAAGTGGAAGATCGAGGTCTCGGAGCCTGGAGGAGCAGTGGAAGAGGATGATCGATGTCTCAGAGCCTGGATGAGCATTGGATGTGGAAGGTCAAGGCCTAGGCGCCTGGAGGAGCAGTGGAAGTGTAAGATTAAGGTGTCAGAACCTGGGAGAGCAGTGGAAGTGGAAGATGGAGGTCTCAGAGCCTGGAGGAGCAGTGGACGTTGACGATTGAGGTCTCGGAGCCAGTAGGAGCAGTGGAAGTGGAAGATCAAGGTCTCGGAACTTAGAGGAGCAGTGGAAGGGGCTCAGAGCCTTGGAGAGCAGTGGAAGTGGAAGATGGAGGTCTCAGGGATAGCAGTGGAAGTGAAAGATAGTGGTCTCGGAGTATGGGAGAGCAGTGAAAGTGGAAGATCGAGGTCTCAGAGCCTGGAAGAGCAGTGGAAGTGGAAGATAGAGGTCTTAGAGCTTGGAGGAGCAATGGAAGTGTCTCATGGGGTGTAGGAAAGCAGTGGAAGATCAAGGTCTCCGATCCTGGAGAAGCCCTGGAAGTGGATGATTCAGGTCTCAGAGCCTGGGAGAGCAGTGGAAGTGGAAGATCGAGGTCTCAGAGCATGGGAAAGCAGTGGGAGTGGAAGATAGAGGTCTTGGAGCCTGGAGGAGCAATGGAAGTGTATTGGAGCTTGGGAGAGCAGTGGAAGTGAAAGAATGAGGTCTCAGAGCCAGGAGGAGCAGTGGAAGAGGATGATCAAGGTCTCGGAGCCTGGGAGAGCAATTGAAGTTTAAGATCAATGTCTCAGAGCCTGGGAGAGCAGTGGAAGTGGAAGATGGAGGACTCGGAGTCTGGGAGAGAAGTGAAAGTTGAAAATAAAGGTCTCGGAGCCTGGGAGAGCAATAGAAGTGGAATTTTGATGTCTCAGAGCCTGTAGGAGCAGTGGAAGTAGAAGATTTAGGTATCAGAGCCAGGAGGAGCAGTGGAAGTGGAAGATCAAGGTCTCGGAGCCTGGAAGAGCAGTGGAAGTGGAAGATCGAGGTCTCAGAGCCTGGGAGAGCAGTGGAAGTGGAAGATAGAGGTCTTGGAGCCTAGGAGAGCAATGAAAGTGGAAGATTGAGGTCTCAGAGGATGGAGGAGCAGAGGAAGTGGAAGATAGAGGTCTTGGAGCCTGGAGGAGCAATGGAAGTTTATTGGAGCTTGGGACAGCAGTGGAAGTGGAAGAACGAGGTCTCAGAGCCTGGAGGAGCAGTGGAAGTGGATGATCAAGTTCTCGGAGCCTGGGAGAGCAATTGAAGTGGAAGATCAAGGTTTTAGAGCCCGGGAGAGCACTGGAAGTGGAAGATCGAGGTCTCAGAGCCAATGTGAGCTGTGGAACTTGAAGATTGAGGTCTTGGAGCAAGAAGGAACAGTGGAAGTTGAAAATCAAGGTCTTAGAGCCTGGAGGAGCAGTGAAGTGGAAGAACAAGGTCTCAGAGCCTGGAGGAGCAGTGGAAGTGGAAGATGGATTTCTCAGAGCCTTGGAGAGCAGTGGAAGTGGAAGATGGAGGTCTCGGAGCCTGGGAGAGTAGTGGAAGTTGAAAATCATGGTCTTGGAGCCTGGAGGAGCAGTGGAAGTGGAAGAATGAGGTCTCGGATCCTGGAGGAGCAGTGGAAGTGGATGATCGAGGTCCCAGAGCCTGGGATAGCAATATATGTGGAAGATTGAGGTCTCAGAGCCTGGAGGAGCAGCAGAAGTGGAAGATCAAGGTCTCGGAGCCTGGACGAGCAGTGGAAGTGGATGATCGAGATCTCGGAGCATGGAGGAGCTGTGGAAGTGGAAGATGGAGGTCTCGGAGCCTGGAGGAGCAATGGAAGTGTCTCAGAGTCTGGGAGTGCAATAGAAGTGGAAGATCAAGGTCGCAGAGCCTGGAGGAACAGTGGAAGTAGAAGATTGAGATATCGTAGCCAGGAGGAGCAGTGGAAGTGAAAGATAGTGGTCTCAGAGCATGGGAGATTAGTGGAAGTGGAAGATTGAGGTCTTGGACCCTGGAGGAGCAGTGGAAGTCGAAGATTGAGGTTTCAGGGGGTGGAAGAGCAGTGGAAGTGGAAGTGGAAGATCAAAGTCTCAGAGCCTCGATGAGCATTGTAAGTGGAAGGTCAAGGCCTAGGAGCCTGGAGGAGCAGTGGAAGTCAATGATTGAGGTCTCGGAGCCGGGAGGAGCAGTGGAAGTGGAAGGTCAAGGTCTCGGAACCTAGAGGAGCAATGGAAAGGGCCCAGAGCCAGGGAGAGCAGTGGAAGTAGAAGATCGAGATCTCAGGGAGAGCAGTGGAAGTGGAAGATCGAGGTCTCAGAGCATGGATGAGAAGTGGAAGTGGAAGATAAAGGTCTTGGAGCATAGGAGAGCAATGAAAGTGGAAGATCGAGGTCTCAGAGAATGGAGGAGCAGAGGAAGTAGAAGATCGAGGTCTCAGAGCCTGGAGGAGCAATGGAAGTGTCTCGGAGCTTGGGAGAGCAGTGGAAGTGGAAAATCGAGGTCTCGGAGCCTGGAGGAGCAGTAGAAGTGGTAGATCGAGATCTCGGAGCCAGGAGGAGCAGTGGAAGTGGATGACCGAGATCTCGGAGCCTGGAGGAGCAATGGAAGTGTCTCGGAGCTTGGGAGAGCAGTGGAAGTGGAAGATCGAGGTCTCGGAGCCTGGAGGAGCAGTGGAAGTGGTAGATCAAGATCTCGGAGCCAGGAGGAGCAGTGGAATGGGATGACCGAGATCTCGGAGCCTGGAGGAGCAATGGATGTGTCTCGGAGCTTGTGTGAGCAGTTGAAGTGGAAGATCGAGGTCTTAGAGCCAGGAGGAGCAGTGGAAGTCGAAGATAAAGGTCTTAGAGGATGGAGGAGCAGTGGAAGTGGAAGATGGATGTCTCGGAGCCTGGCAGAGTAATGGAAGTTGAAAATCAAAGTCTCGGGGCCTGGGAGAGAGGTAGATGAGGAAGATTGAGGTCTCGGAGCCTGGAGGAGCTGTGGAAGTTTAAGGTTGAGGTCTCTGAGTCAGGAGGAGCAGCAGAAGTGGAAGATCAAGGTCTCGGAGCATGGAGGAGCTGTAGATGTGGATGATCAAGATCTCATAGCCTGGAGGAGCAGTGGAAGTGGAAGATGGAGAACTCAGAGCCTGGGAGAGCAGTAGAAGTGGAAGATCGTGGTCTCGGAG
>NW_023618571.1:149784-157379 GCF_014905685.2 Nematolebias whitei
CAGAGTCTGGGAGTGCAATAGAAGTGGAAGATCAAGGTCCCGGAGCCTGGAGGAACAGTGGGAGTAGAAGATTGAGATATCGGAGCCAGGAGGAGCTGTGGAAGTCAAAGATCAAGGTCGTGGAGCAGGGAGGAGCAGTGGAAGTGGAAGAACAAGGTCTCAGATCCTGGAGGAGCAGTGGAAGTGGAAGGTGGAGGTCTCGGAGCCTGGAGAGTAGTGGACGTTGAAAATCAAGGTCTCGGAGCCTTGGAGAGCAGTCAGAGTGGAAGATTGTGGTCTCAGAGCCTGGAGGAGCAGTGGAAGTGGATGATCGAGGTCTCAGTGCCTGGGAGATCAGTGGAATTGGAAGATTGAGGTCTCAGAGCAAGGAGGAGCAGTGGAAGTGGAAGATCAAGGTCTCGGAACCTAAGGAGCAGTGGAAGGGACTCCGAGCCTGGGAGAGCAGTGGAAGTTGAAAATCAAGGTCTCGGAGCCTGGGAGAGCAGTAGATGAGGAAGATTGAGGTCTCAGAGCCTGGAGGAGCAATGGAAGTGTCTCGGGGCTTGGGAGAGCAGTGGAAGATCGAGGTGTCAGAGCCTGGAGGAGCAGTGGAAGTGGATGATCGAGATCTCGGAGCCCGGAGGAGCAAGGGAATGGAAGATCGAGATCTCAGAGCCTGGAGAAGCTGTGGAAGTTTAAGATTGAGGTCTCAGAGCCAGGAAGAGCAGCAGAAGAAGAAGATCAAGGTCTCGGAGCCTGGAGGACCAGTGGAAGTGGAAGATCGAGGTCTCGGAGCCTGTAGGAGCAGTGGAAGTGGAAGATCGTGGTCTCAGAGCAAGGAAGAGCAATGGAAGTGTCTCGGAGCCTGGAGGAGCAGTGGAAGTGGAAGATCGACTTGTCAGAGCCTGGATGAGCATTGTAAGTGGAAGGTCAAGGCCTAGTAGCCTGTAGGAGCAGTGGAAGTGGAAGATTGAGGTCTCAGAGTCTGGGAGAGCAGTGGAAGTAGAAGATGGAGGTTTCAGAGCTTGGAGGAGCAGTGGAAGTTGACAATTAAGGTCTTGGAGCCAGGAGGAGCAGTGGAAGTAGAAGATCAAGGTCTCACAGCCTGGGAGAACATTGGAATTGGAAGATCAAGGTCTCAGAGCCTGGGAGAGCAGTGGAAGTGGAAGATTGAGGTCTCAGAGCATGAAGGAGCAGTGGAAGTTGACAATTGAGGTATTAGACCCAGGAGGAGCAGTGGAAGTGTAAGATTGAGGTCGCAGAGGCAGGAGGAGCAGTGGAAGTGGAGGGTCAAAGTCTCGGATCCTGCAGGATCAGTGGAAGTGGAGGAGCGAGGTCTCAGAGCCTGGGACAGCAGTGAAAATGGAAAATCGAGGTCTCAGAGCATGGGAGAGCAGTGGAAGTTGAAGATAGAGGTATTGGAGCCTAGGAGATCAATGGAAGTGGAAGATTGAGGTCTTAGAGCCTGGAGGAGCAGTGGAAGAAGAAGATAGAGGTCCCAGAGCCTGGAGGAGCAATGGAATTGTCTTGGAGCTTGGGAGTGAAGTGGAAATAAAAGATCGAAGTCTTGGAGACTGGAGGAGCAGTGGAAGTGGATGATCGAGGTCTCGGAGCCTAGAGGAGCAGTGGAAGTGGAAGATCGAAGTCTCAGAGCAAGGAGGAGCAATGAAAGTGTCTCAGAGCCTAGGAGTGCAGTAGAAGTGGAAGATTCAGGTCTCGGAGCCTGGAGGAGCAGTGGAAGTCGAAGGTCG
The DNA here is from genome assembly GCF_014905685.2 of Nematolebias whitei. Classification (NCBI taxonomy): domain Eukaryota; kingdom Metazoa; phylum Chordata; class Actinopteri; order Cyprinodontiformes; family Rivulidae; genus Nematolebias; species Nematolebias whitei. The sequence continues at coordinate 151,515 of NW_023618571.1, forward strand.
AGGTATCAGAGCGTGGAGGAGCAGTAGAAAAGGAAGACTGATGTCTCAGAGCCTGGATGAGCATTGTAAGTGGAAGGTCAAGGCCTAGGAGCCAGGAGAAGCAGTGGAAGTGGAAGTTTGAAGTCTCAGAGCCTGGGAGAGCAGTGGAAGTGGAAGATGCAGGTCTCAGAGCCAGTAGGAGCAGTACAAGTTGAAGATTAAGGTCTCGGATCCAGGAGGAGCAGTGGAAGTGGAAGATGAAGGTCTCGGAACCTAGAGGAGCAGTGGAAGGGGCTCAGAGCCTGGGAGAGCTGTGGAAGTAGAAGATCAAGGTCTCAGAGCCTGGGAGAGCAGTGCAAGTGAAAGATAGTGGTCTCGGAGCAATCGGAGAGCAGTGAAAGTGGAATATCGAGGTCTCAGAGCCTGGAGGACCAGTGGAAGTGAATGATCGAGGTCTCGGAGCCTGGGAGAGCAATTGAAGTGGAAGATCAAGGTCTCAGAGCCTGGGAGAACAGTGAAAGTGGAATATGGAAGTCTCGGAGTCTGGGAGAGTAGTGAAAGTTGAAAATAAAGGTCTTGGAGCCTGGGAGAGCAGTAGAAGTGAAAGATTGATGTCTCAGAGCCTGGAGTAGCAGTGGAAGTAGAAGATTGAGGTATCGGAGCCAGGATTAGCAGTGGAAGTGGAAGATCAAGGTCTCTGAGCCTGGAAGAGCAGTGTAAGTGAAAGATCGAGGTCTCGGAGCCTGGAGGAGCAGTGGAAGTGGATGATCGAGGTCTCAGAGCCAGGGAGAGCAGTAGATGTGGATGATTGAGGTCTCAGAGCCTTTAGGAGCTGTGGAACTTGAAGATTGAGGTCTTAGAGCAAGGAGGAACAGTGGAAGTTGAAGATCATGGTCTTAGAGCCTGGAGGAGCAGTGGAAGTGGAAGAACAAGGTCTCAGAGCCTGGAGGAGCATTGGAAGTGGAAGATGGATTTCTCAGAGCCTGGGAGAGCAGTGGAAGTTGAAGATGGAGGTCTCGGAGCCTGGGAGAGTAGTGGAAGTTGAAAATCATGGTCTCGGAGTCTGGAGGAGCAGTGGAAGTGGATGATCGAGGTTTCGGAGTCTGGGAGAGTAGTAGATGTGTAAGATTGAGGTATCAGAGCCTGGAGGAGCTGTGGAAGTTGAAGATTGAGGTCTTGGAGCCAGGAGGAGCATTGGACATTGAAGATCAAGGTCTTAGAGCCTGGAGGAGCAGTGGAAGTGGAAGAACGAGGTCTCAGAGCCTGGAGGAGCAGTGGAAGTGGAAGCTGGATGTCGCAGTGCCTGGGAAGCAGGGGAACTGGAAGATGGAGGTCTCAGAGCCTGGTAGAGTAGAGGAAGTTGAAAATCAAGGTCTAGGAGCCTGGGAGAACAGTAGAAGTGGAAGATCGAGGTCTCAGAGCCTGGAGGAGCCATGGAAGTTGATGATTGATTTCTCAGAGCCAGGAGGAGCAGTGGAAGTGGAAGATTGAGGTCTCAGAGGTAGGAGGAGCAGTGGAAGTGGAAGTTCAAGGTCTCGGAACCTAGAGGAGCAGTGGAATGGACTCGGAGTCTGGGAGTGCAGTGGAAGTGGAAGATCGAGGTCTCGGATCCTGGAGGAGCAGTGGAAGTGGAAGATTGAGGTCTCAGAGCCTGGAGGAGCTGTGGAAGTTGAAGATTGAGGGCTTGGAACCTGGAGGAGCAGCAGAAGTGGAAGGTCAAGGTCTCAGAGCCTGGAGGAGCAGTAGAAGTGGATGATCGAGATCTCGGAGCCTGCAGGAGCTGTGGAAGTGGAAGATCGAGGTCTCAGAGCCTGGAGGATCAATGGAAGTGTCTCAGAGTCTGGGAGTGCAATAGAAGTGGAAGATCAAGGTCTAAGGAGCCTGGAAAAGCAGTGGACGTGGATGATCAAGGTATCGGAGCCTGGGTGAGCAATGGAAGTGGAAGATCGAGGTCTAAGAGCCTGTGATAGTAGTGGAAGTGGAAGATCGACGTCTCAGCGCCTGGATGAGCATTGTAAGTGGAAGGTAAAGGCCTAGGAGCCTGGAGGAGAAGTTGATGATTGAGGTCTCGGAACCGGGAGGAGCAGTGGAAGTGGAAGATCAAGGTCTCGGAACCTAGAGGAACAGTGGAAGGGGATCAGAGCCTGTGAAAGCAGTGGAAGTAGAAGATCGAGATCTCAGGGAGAGCAGTGGAAGTGGAAGATCGAGGTCTCAGAGCCTGGAGGAGAAGTGGAAGTGGAAGATAAAGGTCTTGGAGCATAGGAGAGCAATGAAAGTGGAAGATCGAGGTCTCAGGCATAGAGGAGCAGAGGAAGTAGAAGATCGAGGTCTCAGAGGCTGGAAGAGCAATGGAAGTGTCTCGGCGCTTGGGAGAGCAGTGGAAGTGGAAGTGGAAGATCGAGGTCTCGGAGCCTGGAGGAGCAGTGGAAGTGGTAGATCGAGATCTCGGAGCCAGGAGGATCAGTGGAACTGGATGACCGAGATCTCAAAGCCTGGAGGAGCAATGGATGTGTCTCGAAGATTGGGTGAGCAGTGGAAGTGGAAGATCGAGGTCTTGGAGCATGGAGGAGCAGTGGAAGTGGAAGATCGAGGTGTCAGAGCATGGATGAGCAATGGAAGTTGAAGATTGAGGTCTTGGAGCCAGGAGGAGCAGTGGAAGTCGAAGATCAAGGTCTTAGAGGCTGGAGGAGCAGTGGAAGTGGAAGATGGATGTCTCGGAGCCTGGCAGAGTAATGGAAGTTGAAAATCAAAGTCTCGGGCCTGGGAGAGCAGTAGATGAGGAAGATTGAGGTCTCGGAGCCTAGAGGAGCTGTAGAAATTTAAGGTTGAGGTTGCGGAGCCAGGAGGAGCAGCAGAAGTGGAAGATCAAGGTCTCGGAACATGGAGGAGCTGTAGATGTGGATGATCGAGATCTCGGAGCCTGGAGGAGCAGTGGAAGTGGAAGATTGAGGTCTCAGAGCCTGGGAGAGCAGTGGAAGTTGAAGATTGAGGTCTTGGAGCCAGGAGGAGCAGTAGAAGTCGAAGATCAAGGTCTTAGAGGCTGGAGGAGCAGTGGAAGTGGAAGATAGATGTCTCGGAGCCTGGCAGAGTAATGGAAGTTGAAAATCAAAGTCTCGGGGCCTGGGAGAGCAGTAGATGAGGAAGATTGAGGTCTCAGAGCCTGGAGGAGCTGTAGAAGTTTAAGGTTGAGGTCTCGGAGCCAGGAGGAGCAGCAGAAGTGGAAGATCGAGGTCTGGGAGCCTGGAGGGGCAGTGGAAGTGGATGATCAAGGTCTCAGAGCCTGGAGGAGCAGTGGAAGATCGAGGTCTCAGAGCAAGGAGGAGCAATGGAAGTGTCTTGGAGCCTGGGAGTGCAGTAGAAGTGGAAGATTGAGGTCTCGGTGCATGGAGGAACAGTGGAAGTCGAAGATTGAGGTTTCAGAGGGTGGAAGAGCAGTGGAAGTGGAAGTGGAAGTGGAAGATCGACGTCTCAGAGCCTGGATGAGCATTGTAAATGGAAGGTCAAGGCCTAGGAGCCTGGAGGAGCAGTGGAAGTTGATGATTAAGGTCTCGGAGCCGGGAGGAGCAGTGGAAGTGGAAGATCAAGGTCTCGGAACCTAGAGGAGCAGTGGAAGGGGCTCAGAGCCTGGGAGAGCAGTGGAAGTAGAAGATCGAGATCTCAGGGAGAGCAGTGGAAGTGGAAGATCGAGGTCTCAGAGCCTGTAGGAGAAGTGGAAGTGGAAGATAAAGGTCTTGGAGCATAGGAGAGCAATGAAAGTGGAAGATCGAGGTCTCAGAGCATGGAGGAGCAGTGGAAGTGGATGACTGAGATCTCAAAGCCTGGAGGAGCAATGGATGTGTCTCGGAGCTTGGGTGAGCAGTGGAAGTGGAAGATCGAGGTGTCGGAGCCTGGAGGAGCAGTGGAAGTGGATGATCAAGGTCTCAGAGCCTGGAGGAGCAGTGGAAGTGGAAGATCGAGGTCTCAGAACAAGGAGGAGCAATGGAAGTGTCTCGGAGCCTGGGAGTGCAGTAGAAGTGGAAGATTGAGGTCTCGGAGCATGGAGGATTAGTGGACGTCGAAGATTGAGGTTTCAGAGGGTGGAAGAGCAGTGGAAGTGGAAGTGGAAGATCAACGTCTCAGAGCCTGGATGAGCATTGTAAGTGGAAGGTCAAGGCCTAGGAGCCTGGAGGAGCAATGGAAGTTGATGACTGATGTCTCGGAGCCGGGAGGAGCAGTGGAAGTGGAAGATAAAGGTCTTGGGGCATAGGAGAGCAATGAAAGTGGAAGATTGAGGTCTCAGAGCATGGAGGAGCAGAGCAAGTAGAAGATCGAGGTCTCAGAGCCTGGAGGGGCAATGAATGTGTCTCCAAGATTGGGAGAGCAGTGGAAGTGGAAGATTGAGGTCTCGGAGCCTGGAGGAGCAGTAGAAGTGGATGATCGAGGTCTCGGAGCCTGGGAGAGCAACAGATGTGGAAGATTGAGGTCTCAGTGCCTGGAGGAGCTGTGGAAGTCAAAGATCAAGGTCTTGGAGCAGGGAAGAGCAGTGGAAGTGGAAGAACAAGGTCTCAGAGCCAGGAGGAGCAGTGGAAGTGGAAGGTGGAGGTCTCGGAGCCTGGAGAGTAGTGGAAGTTGAAAATCAAGGTCTCGGAGCCTTGGAGAGCAGTTGAAGTGGAAGATCGTGGTCTCACAACCTGGAGGAGCAGTGGAAGTGGATGATCGAGGTCTCAGTGCCTGGGAGAGCAGAGGAAATGGAAGATTGAGGTCTCAGGGCATGGAGGAGCAGTGGAAGTGGAAGATCAAGGTCTCGGAACCTAAGGAGCAGTGGAAGGGACTCGGAGACTGGGAGAGAAGTGAAAGTTGAAAATCAAGGTCTCGGAGCCTGGAGGAGCAATGGAATTGGATGATCGAGGTCTCGGAGTCTGGGGGAGTAGTAGATGTGTAAGATTGAGGTATCAGAGCCTGGAGGAGCTGTGGAAGTTGAAGATTGAGGTCTTGGAGCCAGGAGGAGCAGTGAAAGTGGAAGAACGAGGTCTCAGAGCCTGGAGGAGCAGTGGAAGTGGAAGCTGGATGTCACAGTGCCTGGGAGAGCAGTGGAACTGGAAGATGGAGGTTTCGGAGCCTGGGAGAGTAGCGGAAGTTGAAAATCAAGGTCTAGGAGCCTGGGAGAGCAGTAGGACTGGAAGATCGAGGTCTCAGAGCCTGGAGGAGCCGTGGAAGTTGATGATTGATTTCTCAGTGCCAGGAGGAGCAGTGGAAGTGGAAGATTGAGGTCTCAGAGGCAGGAGGAGCACTGGAAGTGGAAGTTCAAGGTCTCGGAACCTAGAGGAGCAGTGGAATGGGCTCGGAGTCTGGGAGAGCAGTGGAAGTGGAAGATCGAGGTCTCGGATCCTGGAGGAGCAGTGGAAGTGGATGATCGAGGTCCCCGAGCCTGGGAGAGCAATATATGTGGAAGATTGAGGTCTCAGAGCCTGGAGTAGCTGTGGAAGTTGAAGATTGAGGGCTTGGAGCCTGGAGGAGCTGTGGAAGTGGAAGATCGAGGTCTCAGAGCCTGGAGGAGCAATGGAAGGGTCTCAGAGTCTGGGAGTGCAATAGAAGTGGAAGATCAAGGTCTCGGAGCCTGGAAAAGCAGTGGAAGTGGATGATCGAGAAATCGGAGCCTGGGACAGCAATGGAAGTGGAAGATCGAGGTCTAAGAGCCTGGGATAGTAGTGGAAGTGGAAGATGGAGGTTTCAGAGGGTGGAAGAGCAGTGGAAGTGGAAGTGGAAGATCGACGTCTCAGAGCCTGGATGAGCATTGTAAGTGGAAGGTCAAGGTCTCGGAGCCGGGAGGAGCAGTGGAAGTGGAAGATCAAGGTCTCGCAACCTAGAGGAGCAGTGGAAGGGGCTCAGAGCGTGGGAAAGCAGTGG
>NW_023618571.1:157479-161409 GCF_014905685.2 Nematolebias whitei
GGGGTCCCAGTTACATCCAACAATAAAATGTCTAAGAAAAACAGTAATAACATCTAAGATATGAACTAAGAAAAACATCAACTAAATATACACTAAGCACTCATAACATAAAACATTGAACATCAGCACAAACATGAACATGAGTCTGTGAGCAGATGTGCACGCATGAACACATCAACATTGAAACAGATCAGCAGCAACATGAAACAGATCAGCAGTAACATGTAACAGATCAGCAGCAAAATGATATGGTTTTTCACAGTGATTACTCTAGTTAGAGATTCATGAGTCTAACAGCCTCAGGGTAGAAGCTGTTCCTCAGTCTAGTGGTTCTACACTTAATGCTCCTTAACCTCCTTCCTGAGGGGAGTGGGGCAAAAAGTTTGTGTGCTGGGTGGGTGGGGTCCTTCATGATGCAGGTGGCCCTCTTCCTGCATCTGGAGGTGTAGATGTCTGTGATGGTGGGGAGGCTGATTCCGACAGATTTCTGTACAGCCTTCACCACTCTCTGCAAAGCTTTTCTCCTGCCTCTGAGACCTCAATCTTCCACTTCCACAGCTCCTCCGGGCTCCAAGACCTCAATCTTCAACTTCCACAGCTCCTCCAGGCTCTGAGACCTCAATCTTACACATCTACCACTCTCCCAGACTCTGAGACCTCGATCATCCACTTCCACTGCTCCTCCAGGCTCCTAGACCTTGATTTTCAACTTCCACTACTCTCTCAGGCTCCGAGACCTCCATCTTCCACTTCCACTGCTCTCCCAGGGTCTGAGAAATCCATCTTCCACTTCCACTGCTCCTCCAGGCTCTGAGACCTTGTTCTTACACTTCACTGCTCCTCCAGGCTCTAAGACCTTGATCTTCAACTTCCACTGTTCCTTCTTGCTCCAAGACCTCAACCTTCAAGTTCCAAAGCTCACACAGGCTCTGAGACCTCAATCTTCCACTTCAACTGCTCTCCCAGGCTCTGAGACCTTGATCTTCCAATTCCATTGCTCTCCAGGCTCCGAGACCTCGATCATCCACTTCCACTGCTCCTCCAGGCTCCGAGACCTCGATCTTCCACTTCTATTGCACTCTTAGGCTCCGAGACACTTCCATTGCTCCTCAAGGCTCCGAGACCTCGATCATCCACTTCCACTGCTCCTACAGGCTCCAAGACCTCGATCTTCCATTTCCACTGCTCTCCCAAGCTCCGAGACAATTCCATTGCTCCTCCAGGCTCTGGGACCTCAATCTTCTACTTTCACTGCTTCCCCAGGCTCTGAGACCTTGATCTTCCACGTCCATTGATCTCCTATGCTCTAATACCTCTATCTTCCACTTCTACTGCTCTCCCATGCTCCAAGACCTCGATCTTCCATTTCAACTGCTCTCCCAAGCTCTGAGACACTTCCATTGCTCTTCCAGGCTCTGAGACCTCAATCTTCCTCATCTACTGCTCTCCCAGGCTCAGAGACCTTGATGTTCAACTTCCACTGCTCTCCCAGGCTCCGAGTCCCTTCCACTGCTCCTTAGGTTCCGAGACCTTGATCTTCCACTTCCACTGCTCCTCCTTGCTCTGAGACCTCAATCTTCCAATTCCACTGCTCTCCCAGGCACTGAGACCTCTATCATCCACTTCCACTGCTCCTCCAGGCTCTGAGACCACGATCTTCCACTTCGACTGCTCTCCAAGGCTCCGAGACCTTCATTTTCAACTTCCACTACTCTCCAGGCTCTGAGACCTCCATCTTCCACTTCCACTGCTCCTCCAGGCTTTGAGACCTTCTTCTTCCACTTCCACTGCTCCTCCCGGCTCCAAGACCTTGATCTTTGACTTCCACAGCTCCTACAGGCACTGAGACCTCAATCTTCCACATATGTTGCTCTCCAAGCTCCGAGACCTCGATCATCCACTTCTACTGCTCCTCTAGGCTCCGAGACCACGATCTTCCACTTCTACTGCTCTCCCAGGCTCTGAGACCTCAATCTTCCATTTCCACAGCTCTTCCAGGCTCCGAGATCTCGATCATCCACATCTACAGCTCCTCCATGCTCCGAGACCTTGATCTTCAACTTCTGATGCTCCTCCTGGCTCCGAGACCTCAACCTTAAACTTCCACAGCTCCTCCTGGCTCCGAGACCTCAATCTTCCTCATCTACTGCTCTCCCAGGCCCCGAGACTTTGATTTTCAACTTCCATTACTCTGCCAGGCTCCGAGACATCCATCTTCCACTTCCACTGCTCCTCAAGCCTCTAACACCTTGATCTTCGACTTCCACTGCTCCTCCTGGCTCCAAGACCTCAATCTTCAACTTCCACTGCTCCTCCATGCTTCGAGACCTCAATCTTCCACTTCCACTGCTCACCCAAGCTCCGAGACACATCCATTGCTCCTCCAGGCTACGAGATCTCGGTCATCCACTTCCACTGCTCCTCCTGGCTCCGAGATCTCAATCTACCACTTCCACTGCTCCTCCAGGCTCCGAGACCTCGATCTTCCACTTCCACTGCTCTCCCAAGCTCCAAGACACTTCCATTGCTCCTCCAGGCTCTGAGACCTCGATCTTCTACTTCCTCTGTTCCTCCATGCTCTGAGACCTCGATCTTCCACTTTCATTGCTCTCCTATGCTCCAAGACCTTTATCTTCCACTTCCACTTCTCCTCCAGGCTCTGAGACCTCGATCTTCCACTTCCACTGCTCTCCCTGAGATCTCGATCTTCTACTTCCACTGCTCTCCCAGGCTCTGAGCCCCTTCCATTGCTCCTCTAGGTTCCGAGACCTTGACCTTCCACTTCCACTACTCCTCCCGGCTCCGAGACCTCAATCATCAACTTCCACTGCTCCTCCAGGCTCCTAGGCCTTGACTTTCCACTTACAATGCTCATCGAGGCTCTGAGACGTCTATCTTCCACTTCCACTGCTCTTCCACCCTCTGAAACCTCAATCTTCGACTTCCACTGCTCCTCCAGGCTCCGAGACCTCGATCTTCCACTTCCACTAATCTCCCATTCTCCGAGACCTCCATCTTCCTTTTCCACTGCTCCTCCAGGCTCCGAGACCTCGATCTTCCACTTCCACTGCTCTCCCATGCTCTGAGACCACTATCTTTCACTTCCACTGCTCCTCCTGGCTCCGGGACCTTGATCTTCCACTTCTATTGCACTCCCAGACTCTGAGACACTTCCATTGCTCCTCCAGGCTCTGAGACCTCGAACTTCCACTTCCACAGCTCCTCCATGCTCCGAGATCTCGATCATCCACTTCCACTGCTCCTCCAAGCTCCGAGACCTTGATCTTCCACTTCTGCTGCTCCTCCAGGCTCTGAGACCTCAATATTCCACATATATTGCTCTCCCAGGCTCTGGGTCCTCGATCATCCACTTCCACTGCTCCTCCAGGATCCGAGACCTCGATCTTTCGCTTCCACTGCTCTCCCAGGCTCCGAGCCCATTCCACTGCTCCTCTAGGTTCCGAGACCTTGAACTTCCACTTCCACTGCTCCTCCTCAGAGTCAGAGTCAGAGTCAGAGTTTCTTTATTGTCATTCGCACCTCATGTGGTACATGTGGTGGAGCGAAATTATGTACATGGGGTCCCAGTTACATCCAACAATAAAATGTCTAAGAAAAACAGTAATAACATCTAAGATATGAACTAAGAAAAACATCAACTAAATATACACTAAGCACTCATAACATAAAACATTGAACATCAGCACAAACATGAACATGAGTCTGTGAGCAGATGTGCACGCATGAACACATCAACATTGAAACAGATCAGCAGCAACATGAAACAGATCAGCAGTAACATGTAACAGATCAGCAGCAAAATGATATGGTTTTTCACAGTGATTACTCTAGTTAGAGATTCATGAGTCTAACAGCCTCAGGGTAGAAGCTGTTCCTCAGTCTAGTGGTTCTACACTTAATGCTCCTTAA
>NW_023618572.1:0-1405 GCF_014905685.2 Nematolebias whitei
TGTGTGTATGTATATGTATGTATATATATATGATGAATAAGGTCAGCTCCAAAATTTGATAATTTTCCTGCAAATGTGCTTTTAAATCAGTCCACTGGTAAATGAGATTTTTCACTAACAGACAAACATTTGCACAAGAAGATGTAGACAATGTGCAGTAATAGGCAATACTCTGAAATGCAATACTTTAATTGTACCTTTTTGTCAGGCAAGTTGAAATGACAGCCACAAAGGACACAAAATTCAGTTCAATTAAAGGTCAAAAACTATTTATTTACCACAGCAGAGCAGCAAAACATCATCTAAAAGACCACCAAATCTTGTGCCAAACACCAGCTGTCATGAAAGGCAGTAGATAGTGAGCATACTGGTTTCCACATCAATTAAAGCAGAAGGGATTGATGAGGATTCAGACACTCCTAGCCCCCCCAACACGCCTGAACTCACACCTGTTACTACTAACGCTCCAAACCAAACAGGGAAAATAAAAGCAGAAAAAAAATTACCATCCTTGCCCAGCATCATCTGATGAGACTGGACCGTTCTCTAATGAGCTCTATGGTGAGCAGAGCCAACTCAGAAGTGAAGGTCAGAAATGTTATCATTCAGCTTTATTATGGTTGGGCCTCAGGAGTTAATAAACAAACTATTTAAGAAGAATTCATAACTATATTTTGACCGCCTCTTGAGACGTTTCCTTATCTTTATTTTGTTGCAATGAGCTTTCAAGAAAAGCACAGGGTTGTTCTGACTCATAGGTGGAAATGATCTGAGGATACTTGTTTGGTCAATTTTTCATGTCAGATAGTTTTTCCCCTAAGATACCTTACTTTTACAAAACAATTCATTTTGCAGAACAAATGTGCATGCTTTTTTTTTTTTTTTTATTATTTTCTGCAGACTCAGATCAAATCACAAATGTAAGCACATTGTATTCATTAGAGCCCTTTGAGAGAGTACACATTGAGCAAAAAAGGACCCCAACCTTTATTTTTCTCAATAATTCTCTCTATTTGCAATCTTTACCTGATGCCCTGGTGATGAGGTAAGCATTGAAGCAGCAAAGGCAAAGAAGCTTTTTTTTATTTTACTTTTATTAATGTGCTGACATGAAGTCCTGCATGTTTAACAAGAGGGCTGTAAAACAATGATCACATTTGCCTTTAAGATAAAGTATTAATCTTTGACATTCTTTTGCCTTTTTTCTCAGCCACTTTGCTCTCGCTATGTGAGGGTCATAACAGAATTGACCCGCATTGGAATAAAATGAATTATGTTGATATTCATTTTATTTGCTACAGAAAAATCTGCAATGCTGGTAAAATGTTTACTCATATGTCAGCATTTCCTTTTATTGGCTGTAGTGGACTAGGCCTACGTCAAAACTAAGTCTAAGGTCAAAATT